>NC_054874.1:19395059-19545059 GCF_018320785.1 Cheilinus undulatus | reverse complement strand
TCTGCAAAAATATTCAGCCCCTGTAAAGCGACTGACCTGATTCAACTGAGGTCCAGTCAACTGGTGCCAGTAGTCTCATAATTATTGGAGTGTACTGAATGTGTCTTAGGTGATTGTAGTCTAAAGACACCTGTATCTGGAAGGTCCAGTCACTGGTTAATCAGTATTCCTCGCTACCATTACACCATAAAAAAACAAAAGAACACTTCAGGCAACTCAGATTAACAGTTATTGAAAAGTATAAGTTGGGGGATGGATATAAAAAGTTCCAAGGCACTGATCATCCCCCTGTTCAGTTAAACTCATCATCACAAAATGGAAGGACTATGGCACATGTGTAAATTTGCCTAGATCAGACCGTCCTCACAAACTGAGTGACCGTGCAAGAAGGAGGCTGGTGAGAGAGGCCACCAAGGAGTTACAAGCTTCAGCAGCTGAGATGGGAGAGACTACATACAACAACGGTTGCCCACGTTTTTTCTATTCAAAGCTTTATGGGAAGTGGCTAAGAGAAAGCAACTGTTGGAGAAAACTCAAATTAAATCTGGACTAGAGTTTGCCAAAAGGCATGTGGGAGACTACATCACAATAAACACCCAATCCCCACTGTTAAGCACAGTGGATGCAGCATCATACTGTGGGAATACTTCTTGGCAGTCGGCCCTGGAAGGCTTGTAAAAGTAGAGGGTAAAATGAATGGCGAAAAATCTGTGGGGCGATCTTATTCAGTCTGCACGAGAACTACAGCTACTAGGAGAAGATTTATTTGAGTATCACAATGACCTGAAGCACACAGTGCAAGCTACACAGAAATGGTCAAGACAACAAGGTGAATGTTCTGGAGTGGCCGAGTCAAAACCCAGACTTCAATCCAATAAAAAAATTTGTGGCTGGACTTGAAAAAGGACATTCATGCCTGATCCCCATGCAACCTGACAGAGCTTGAGCAGTTTTGCAGAGAAGATTGGAGTAAAATTGCAGTGTCCAGATATGCGGACCTGATTGAGACCTATCCACACAGACTCAGTGCAAAGGTACATCTACCAAATACCAAGTTGAAGGGGGTGATTATCTATGCAGTTCTTTTATTTTGCCTACATTTTTTCATTTCATTGACATTAATTTGTAGATATGTTTTTTTTTACGTTGACATTAAAGAGGTTTTTTTTTTTCATTTTTGGTCAAAAAAGCAAAATTTTATTGACTATGATTGATTTTTAAAATAAATCTAAAGGGTTAAACATCCAAGGGGTGATTACTTCTTATAAGCACTGTAACCTGTAGTGTATAAAGCACTTTGAGTAGTCAGACTACAAAAACATGCTACACAAGCTCAAGTTCATCTATCATTTTCATGCAAAAAACTATTTAAAAAGCAATAGTATAATTAAAAATAGTAAAAAAGGAGGAGTTTAGTGGCAGTATCAGTGGACCAGATGCAGCGTTGAACAGTGTGTGTTATCTATGCCTTAATTTAAAGCAATTACCTGCTCAGAAGACGATGGGAGTCTGGGTTACAGGACAAGGTTACCTTGCTGGGCTGCTTATCGGAGAAAGTGGCCTGCTAGGACAAAGCAATTCAGAATTTTATTATCATTCAAATTAGAACATATAGAGGGGCTTCTATCCGATTGGTGAAATAATGGGAGTCATTTATCTAGGTCCCGCCGACCTTTCATTTCCCATTCATGTCTTATTAGTGAAGCATACATCATCATCCTGCCATAATTAAAAAGAGAAAATCAAATTGATTGTGAGAAAAAAGGCGTATGCAGGTAAGGATTGAATAGGGCATGTGTTCTTATAAACCTTGTTTATCCGGTGGCTTTTAGCTGGCCTTTCCTGTGTGTATTTTCTCCTGCTACTTCGCTTCTCAGGCAGACAGAAGCCCAGAAGGGACACTAACCAGACGTCATAGGTGTTTATCAGCTCCTGGCCGGCTGCTGCTATAATCAGAACAAAAGCATATTAGTAGCCGAGTGATTAATGCAGCATGAGACTGAAGGAAAGGTTTCTCACGCGTATTAGTCTCCATAATGGATTTATGAAAAACAAAATGAAAAAAGTAAGAGCTCATGACAGAGATAAGAGCAGATTTATGTTGTAAAAATGAGTATTTTTTCCAGTTAGGAGTTCTTGTTTTCAAGGCCAGGCAGCTTTGTGAAAAAAACAGTGTTATTTAATAAAACATGATAGACAGTATTTTGAATTCAAAGTGAATGTACGGTGGCGTCTGGGATGTCAAAAATAGTTCCAGTGAAATTACCCATCAAAATATGAACAAATTGAGTATGGAAGGATGTTGTTATCTCCACCATCATGTTTGCAGATGCACACACCACAGTCAGCATCAGCAAATCCAGATAGGAACTGAAGGGAAAGTAGTTAACTGCTCATCACACTGCAGTTCAATGAGCATAACTCAATAGTGTGTCTCCTCTCTTCAAGATGTGAAGCTTTCAATTCACCAGGGATCCACAGTGGAGAAGATAAATGGGGTGAGAGTTACCCTCAAAGTGGCCCTAATGAGAAATCTGTGGGAGATGCTCATATTTTATCTGCAAAAGAGAACAAAACAATTCTCCCCAAAGCCCTCTTAAATGCTAATTGAATAGTAATGCAATGCCTCAGGCATCTTGTTGTCAGCTCATTTGGGCAGTGATTTGTCTCAATCCGTCATAGGATTCTCACTTTTGGCATGCTCTCAATGAACTGTTCAGCGTGCCATTGAAATTCATTTTCATAAATCCCAGTGCAGTACAACAATGTCTGAGCCAGCACCACACTTCCTATCATCCCAATCCTTCTTTTTGAGGAACTCAAATTAGTTATTGGAAACTTTGTGAAATAGCTTTTCTATCTAAATGTCTCTGTAGTAGGAGAACCTTCCAGCACAGATATACTGCAGCTTTGTGATTCATGTTACGGCACAGTTAAAACATATTTAATCGCAGTTCTCTGTCATGTGAAAATGGATTCCCCGAGAAACATAACAAAGTCTTATCTCACTGCTGCACTAATAAAAATGATGGATAACATGGGAGCCTGAGATGATTGGAGACAATTGGATTTCACCCACATTATGTAATTCAAGAGCTGCTTGGAGAACAAACTGGAGTCTCAGGTTCCTCCTTGACTTTTCTCTACCCAGCGGGGTTATGAAGAGGCCATGACTGAGGCCTGCTGTGACAGAAACAGGAGCAGCTTTAACACCGGAGCGATTTTATGAAATAGAAGACTGAAACAAGCAATGGCCATTAAGGACTATTTAATACTCTTTAATTGTTTATTAAAACACGAGTGATTGTGGTGTTTATAATGCAAAAAGAAACATCTGAATCATGCAAATTCCCTTGACTACACCAGACAATTTTTTTTTAAATGTCATTGTTTTGGTTTTATGGCCCACAATTTTACTCTTTATAAGAGTTATTGATAAAATCAAACTTAAACATGTTTCTGAAGTGAAATTAGACCCTAAATTTGCCATATAAACAAAAGTGAACCCAGTATTTTTCACTGGGGTTACCCACCTGAGAATCTGACTCATGCAAGAGCCCATCAAGTTTTAGTTGCAACCTCCAGTGTTAAAAAAATAAGCAAATGCAAAAGTGCAGAATAGTAGTGTTCTTCAAGTGTCCATTAGAAGTTCCAAAGCCCATGACTCCTATAAAAGTAGAGTTCATATTTGAGATCCCACATTAAATATCAACATTTACAGCAGAAATAAACATGTTTACAACCTGACTAGTAAAGAAAAAAAAAACATTTGGTCTAAATCGCTTATTTCTTCATGAGCAAAAACATTTGGGGTAAATTTTGTTCAATTTCACTTCAGAAAGCTTTATTGGCATGAATAAGACAAAAATGAATTACATGACATCGTCAGCGTTCAGCCACTGATTATAAATCGACTCACTAAAATCAATTTAATGTAATTGTTGCTATTGATTGTTAGTCTGAAAACTCAAGTATTCTTCACTTACTTGTATTTCTTTATGTGGCGGACCTGCCTCCAGTAATATGGCAGCACTGCATGAAGAAAACCACAAAGAAGACATTGCGTTCAAGAAATTTCTGGTATGAAGTAACAATGCTCCTAAGAATCTATTTCCCTGTCCGGCCAAACACTCATTTAAATTCTGTTTAACCAATATCTACAGAGTATAAAATCCCTAATAAACAGTAAAGTTCCTCACAGGGCCATTGGGTCAGTGGGTGTGATGTTAGCCTGATATGCTCTCTACAGCATGGCTAACATTTGCAGCTAGCGCCGCTAGCATTTGTTCCTCTTTGCATACCGTGCTTTGATATGTGGCCTCTTTTTCACTTCGGTTGAGTAGTTTTACATGAGTTCAACCCTCAACAGTCTACATGCCTCTTTATTTGTATTTACTACTATAAAAACGGTTGTACTGCGGTGTTCCTACTACACGCTAACTGCTGAGCCACCGCTGAGCTTCTCATATTTACATCCGGTGAAGGGTCAGACAGGAAGGCAGCATCCATTAACTGAAGCTGCAGCGACCTCTAGTGGTGGGAAGTTCATTACAGTGTAAAAGAGCATTATAGACCGGGATTTCAAGCCCATGTTCATAAAAAATTATAAAAATTATAGGTTAGTTTAACCAACTGGTTAGTCCTGTGCCGGCTAATTTGATAAAAAATTTAACCATTTCACTGATTAACCGTGCGCATCCCTAGTATGTCATCTGCATCCAGCTTCCTCTTCAATAGTTTCCAGTTAATTGCATTTCATGACTTATTGACAAATCGACTAATTGCAGTTGTGGTTCTGTGTGCCCTTTTAAAACTTACAGCACCTGATCCTCCAAAGGACTCTGCACTGGCCTGTTGGGTTCAGGTCTGTAAAGTAAAACCACCCTGAATCCTCTTAGCTAACTTCTTCCAGTACTCAAAAGAAGGATACCCATTGTCACAATTTAAAGAACTAAAAAAAAACCCTAAATGTCCTTCACTGAAACTTACAGACACCTCCTTTTGCAACACAGAAAAGGATCCTGTCATAACTGAGGATTTTTGGGATGGTGATACAAGGATCTGGGCCACCTCTTGGATCCGTCCCTGCACGCTGACTAAACTTTAACAACTATATGAATATTTTAACAGTTATATGTCAGTGTTTTCTTAAAATTATATGCTGACCCCTATGGTGGCCAAAACAACCACGGCCACTTTAATGATTTAAGTGAGTATCTGAAGAATTTATTTGTAGTGAAAGGAGTGCCGACCTGTGTAAAGGTATCTTTGTTGTTGTTTGGTTTTGCTTGCAAGGTGATGGCATAACAAGCCCCCCAAAACCCTTCTGACCCCCACTGTTTACACCACAGTTGTAAACAGAAGGTGCAATCTGAAAGCAGAGTTGAGCCACGGCTGCAGTCATTACTAAGTTATTATTATGTCTCTGTCATTAATAACACTAACCACAGCAGACAGACACACCCCATTAAACTAAATACTTAATAATCAATAAGTGCCTTGTTTACTCATGCTAATTAAAATTCTGTTAAATTCTGACACACCCCAGCGGTGTTTTGCATAAAAAAACAAATGTGCTGCTTGTTATCTAACAGCATCTCTGAAATATATTTTACTTACTATTAAAATATGTACCGTCTCTGTTGAGCACAGCATGTCAGCTTTCATTTGCAAGCTTCCCCGCCGCCCCCTTGTCCCCTTTTATATTCATTTGCCTCCTCTGAAGTTCAGCTCCAGTCCAGCAGTCCCTCTCAGTGTGGGGTGACAGAGCAGGTTAATTGCTGAATTTTGATTGTCGTGCTGTAACAGATGAACGTGGAGGAGCGAGTGCGGTGTCGACGGATAGATAACAGATTGCTATCTCGTGCTCGCAGCAGTCTGCTGTGGCATAATGGTGTCAGAGTGGAGAAATTTTAATCACAGAGGTATGTAATGACATGAATCTACATATCATGGATGAGTAAAAATAATAGATGAACTCCTTCTAGCTGAACAAATACTCTGCGTGTACTGTATGTGTCAATGAACTGCATCATCCTCACCTCTGAATGTTAAATTTAAACCTGCTCCCTTTTTTCTGAGCCGGCACGATTTAAAGCACCCACTCTTATATATGAGTCAAGAGATTAAAAAAACCCTGAACATACTGTATGCTGCAATACATCAAGGGATGTGACCTTTAGGCCTTTTAAGGTGCAAACAACACTGAAGGTGTGCCTCTGTTCTAAGGTTATCTATGATTTCGCTTCACATCTTTTTCTCTAAAAATCGATTCTTCTTACAGCAAAGAGAAAAGTTTTCTGTTTTTTCTATGCTGAACCTTGATTTCTCTTTTTATTTTTGGCCATCACGACTAGAGGCGTAGAAACAAATCAGTTCAGGTAAGAATTACAATGTTTATTTCTAAGAATCTAAAAAGATTTAAAATGTCCAAAAGTTCCTTTAAAAACAATTCTTTAAAAAGTAAAATTCCATAAGCAACTAGTTTAAGAACTCCTGGCACTTCCATTTATATTTACACTCATGAAGCAAGGGGGCGTGTCCATCCTGACTTGTCAATCAAGCTTCTGCAATGTCCAATCAAACTTACATAATAATCAAACATTAATCTATACTGTCATCTTCTCTCTTACTTTGAAATTCCTACTGCATGCCTGTATGTTTTCATCCAACTGAGACCAGAACTTTAAAACAAGCTAGTGGTGGGCGCTGGTTTGGCTTAATTGGTAGAGCAGGCACCCGTACATGGAGGCTGTAGTCCTTGACCATAGACTGTAAAAAGAATTGGACAAAGCCTGTGTGACATCAGCAGTCTGCTTACGATAGGCAGACTCGAACAACTTTTGAAGCCAATCCGTGGGAGCTATATTGAAATCACTGTCTCAACCGAACTTTGGATCAACCTAACAGCCCTCCCACTGAGCTCGACTTCCTGTCAGCTGGCTAGCTAGCATTCTGGTTGACAGAAATGTAGCTTCTGCCAGTCAAGATATCTGCCAATCAAATGAGATGCGTCAATCAGGGCGCAGTGAGGTTCTTCCTAAATATGTGGTCAGTGCAAATGGCATAGCTTTATCAGTTCTGAATTGACAAACAAACAAGATTCATCTCTGTATCATCAGCAATAATAGCACTAGATTAATTGAATGATCACTATAAATTTTCACTGTTAAGTTTCTCATACAAAATCTCTTAAACAGAATAAATTCCTCAACATTTAATGATATATTTTGCAAGTTCAGAATAGATTAAAGCACCTTTGTTGAGTTAAAATGAAACCCAAACCAAGGACTGGCTGTGCTCAAAACTTCTGTTGCTGAAAAAGAAAAAAAGGTCTAAAGGCTCTCAAATTTATTTTGAATGTGTTCATAATAAAATATCAAACCAGAATTTTAATTTTCTTTTTTGATGCATCTCAGAATTTTCCAATAAATCCATTATTCCTTCACCTAATGTTCCCCATATTGTAACAGCATAATCACACCAGTTACCAGTATTAGTTTTTAGAATAACTGAGATTAATGACCTTCTAAGATGTATCTTCCTTGCAGGGTAGCTGTCAGTCTCAACCGTCGTCTGGGTTTGCCTGGATTTGTCACCTTGTGACAACACAAATGAAGGGAATATTATACCACATCATGGCAGGATTAGACATTATTTTCCGTTGTTGCTGATGCCTAAGCCCTGTCTAAGCCCTCGTTATGTTTAATGGTGTGAGTTATTGCCTGCCCTGAGCATTGTAACTCACGGGACGCAGAGCATAGAACATTTATAGACCCTTCAGTCGCCATACAGGACGAGGCACTCTCCTGCAGAAAGTGGAGGATAAAAGAATAACAATATTCCTCGTTGGGCTGCTCTGCGAAACCTGAATTTTAAAATTCACACACCAGGAGAAGATGGCTTAAATTATTAATGCTCTTTATCGTGTTGTTTTTTTAGCAAACAGGCTGAGCTCTTCAAGCATGCAGGGCTCATGGAGAGCTGTCTAGAAGGAGCCGCTGAAATGAAGAGGACAGGTCGTATTAGGGGTCAACCCATTATCCTTACTAATGTGCTGTGAGATTGGTCGCTAATTGATATTGCATGCTAATTGATATTAGGGCATGGGCACATTATCAGCCGTAAGCTTTACATACTGTCCACACATATGCAGCTAAGCTAAGACTCATTTCCTTCCATCTGCCATCCTTTCCATGGTTATGTCTCACTGGTTTACATTTAATATTCTGAAGCTCAAACGTGGAACATTTAACCACAAAGTTTTTACCTGCAGAGAGGAGGAGATGCTGTTAGACAAGTAGAAGGCAGGACCTCGGAGGGGAAAGAGCATAACTTTCTCCCAGCGGGACAAAGGAAAGAGGAAAAACAGGTCTGTGAGTGTCATTATAACAAATTCAACTGCACAGGTTTGTACCATGTCAGCTTTTTACATTAACTGAGTACAAGAGGCTAAATGCTCTGCAGCTACATGTTCACCGAGAGACCTCACAAAGACATATGACTAAACAATGTTTGTTTGACACTAACAGATACCCCTCGTAATGCTTTTCTATTCCACTGCTTAGATGGGCACAGGAATGGAGAAACCTGTAGTTGATGTTATAATAAAGACTTTCCCATGATTTGAGAGCAAATATGTTCACTCTTAAGGGTAAAAGAAGTGGGTCTTCTGCACTGAAATGTCTACATCAATAAAAAAAGACTAATCCTATACCAGTTAGCATCATAGCTTCAGGGCCAAAGCAAAATAACCCTAATTTTTTGGATGTATAACTCTGTGTCTTACTGTGGCATGCAGCCACCGTGGCAATACATATTTATTAATTAAAGCATTCAATGGTGCAACAAAGACTGTTGCCCAAGCTTCCCCTATAACATGTGACTCCATCTCCTCATCCCCCTACCTTCTGTGTGCCCAACTAGATATTCCCAAGCCATATAGAGACACGCTGCTCATTTCAGGTGGCTTTCACACTAGGGGCCCGGTCCTGCATCTGAGTGCACTTGAGTCCAAAGTCCGGTTCATTTTGGTCAGTGTGAATGCAAACGAACTGCACCTAGGCCCACTTGGGGAGGTGGTCTCATTCGCAATTCAATTGGACTCTGGCACAGTTCAGATAAGATGTGAATGCAACCGCTGCCGGATACGGGACAGAGCATCATATCAGCTTTATGTCATCATACTTACTTACTAAACTTATAACGGTTTGTTATGACTCACCTTACCGATGAACACAAGTTGGAATCAGTAAGATGAGATGTAAACGCAATAAAAGTCTCCTGTCACCTCAAAAACTGCTGTGTCCACACAGCGCGAGCCCATTTAATCCTCTGAGCTGCACGTAGATGTGTAGATACGAAGAGCGACGTTGCTGGCATCCTGGAAAGTGATTTTAAATCATTCATTGCTGCAGGATGGACCTTTTAGCCAGGTGCCACTGCCACCTGCTGTTTCAGACTGAGTACAGACACAAGTGGGCCCGGGCACAGATCGATGTTGCTAGTGTGAAAGCAAGCCAGTGGGGGCAAGGGGGAGGTAGAGGAATTGTGCAGCAGCACAGTTAGAAACAACTGGGCCTAGAGGAAAAGCACCCTCACTCACCTCCATCGCTTATGTTTTTGAATAAAGTTGACTTTTCAGTAACAACAGCAGCATTTCATTATTTCTTTATATGTATATATATATATATATGAAACAGTAGGCCACTGTTTTCATGTCATGGATGAGTTTTACATCAGAGTCCTTTGCAAACTCGTATCTGCTCAAACCTGTGGAGTTCAGAACTGATCTATCCACGATTATCTCCATTTAATTCCCAGATTTGCCTGGACCAGTGAACAATAGAGCATGACCTTACCCAACCCTTGATGTACAGGCTACATGCATCTGCTCACTTTCGTGTAGTGATTTTGGCTGCTGCATTATTGGTGCCTTAATAACAAGGGAAATGCTGCTCATTTACTAATATTCACACACTGCCTTTTCTTTCTCTCACACATGGAAACACATCCACAAACACAAGCGTATATCATTTTAAAAAAAGAGGCTTCTGTTAAAACAACTGCCCACTTGTACGTAACTAGTAGCCTACAACCAAAGACTGTGAAAGAATACAACTCAAATAGGCAAAGGCATTTTGACAGTAGTTCCCCTAGACTGCTACTACACATCTGCCTAAGGACAAGTCTACATAAGAGCAAATAAAGTAGGAATATGTCCCTTAAATTACCTCAAGGCTTCAAGGAACTAATTCTGATCATACTTGACAATATTCGCTTTTAGCAGCCTCCGTATATTTGTTACAAAGGCTGCTCTGTTCCATATACTAGTACATATATGAGCTGTATGCTCCAATAAAATATAAACGACACACATCAGTGATACTCATTGTTACTTTTACAGGCTGTTTGTGTTACCTGTATAGAGGTGGTTGAGTTATGAGGGTTTTGGTAATTCAGCTTCTATAAAAAAAAAAAAAAAATCTATCTATTTTACATTAAAGCTGTTATCTGACATAGTGAAGCAAAGTTTCAGGTTTCATGACAATAAATGACAAAGAGGGTTGCAGAGAAAGAAATGGAGATCACATTTGAGTTAATATTTATCATGAGCTGATGTTTTGAACTCGTTTAGACAGAGTAAAACAGAAGGAAAGTTTAGCACAGATGCAGAGAAAACCAGAGGCAACTTTGCAAAGTTAGTGTAATGACTGAATAACTATCCAAGAAATATTTTACAATATTAGCACCGTGTAACAGAGCAGGCATCCTCGCCACAGAAACAAAGTGTTTCAGCTTTACTTTGAAAAACACACCAGAAGAGTACTTGTCATGTAAGCCTGAAATGAATTGACAGGCAGCACACAGAAGAGATATCTGACTGCAGCTCTCAGCGTAGAAACTTTCTGCATCTTTAGAGTTATGGCCGGTCTTTCAGTGGCTTCAGACTGTACTATGTTCACACATTTTTACTTTTTTTCATTACACAATCATTTTATCTACCCATTGCTAAACCTGACCCACTGCAGGACTCTATTTTACATACTAAGGGAGAAAAGTTGTTTAAAGAGGCTCTCATGTTTGACGCAGGGAGTGATCCCAGCATGAAGCATGAAGGCCACTTTAACCAGCTTTTCTCCCTCATTATGTGAAATATAATTAACAAACCAGCAACATTATTTACTGTTAAATATACCCTAAAGGTCACCTATTTTACCCTTTTAAGAAATGTTTATATTGGTCTCAGAGGTCTCACAAACATGCCTGTGAAGTTTGTTGCTGAAAAAAACACTCCAGTATTGGGTTTTTACATGTCTTAAACCCCTCTGTTTCAGCCCTGCTCAGAATAGGCTGTTTTCTGTGACTTTAAATGTTAATGAGCTGTCTAACTCCGCCCCTGACTCCACCCCTGTTGGGGAATGGATGTGGCTTAACGGATGTGGAGGAGGGCAGAACTTTCTGCCAAGCAGGATAGGCCAAGTGAACCGACTACATGACATCATGAAGGGAAAATCTGAGAATGGCTTGTTTCAGCACACGTTTTATGAAAGGAGTGGAGAAAAAAAGAGGGGTTGGTGGGGGGGTGCTGATTCTTGGGGGGATTGTGGACAGGCTAGGGGCACATATTTTTGCTAGAAAAGCCTGTAAAAATGTATTCCACATAATATGTGACCTTTTAACCTTATGGAGTGCTGCTTACATTGAATAGAGTTCACATTTAAAAAGTAAGCAGTAGTGGTGGAGCTGAACAGTGCACACTGGTGGCCAAATTTACACACTGTATATTTAGTGTAAAAAACCTTTTCATGAGTATAATATACTCAAATGAGTATAACAATGGTCTCTTTGCTGGATACCAAATTTAAATATCAATATAATATCTGTTTGGTAACTGAGTATAGGCCTAAATTCTAAGTTGGATATAAGGGGCAACAAACCCCGCAAAAGTAATTATAAATCTGTATTTTAGCAGTGTTTTACAGAATATTTTAGGTGCACATGCTGAAGTGTTGCAAGGTCTGTCTCAGGGATTTTTAATAGGAAAGGAAATGATAAGAAGAGAGGATAGGGTTGATATGCACCAAACACTGAAGTTGAAGGTGGCACCGGCAACCATTGTCAGGGGTGATGTACAGCACTGTCTGCAGGACTGCTATTCATAGTTTTCATGTGATGTGACGCTGTTGTGAAATTGTCAACCTGGTGGGCAAGAAAAAGCTTCTTTTTGCTGCACCCTATGAAGTTGCCATTCTCAGATACCACCTACATGCTTTGGCAAGTTTTATGTTTTATTCTTGAAATAACAGACAGCTTCTGATCAAATAGAAGCACCTACTTATGATGAGACAAGCCTGGGTTGTGCTTCAACAGAATCCTATTTGAGAGGAGGAAATTGTGTGTTAATGTTAGTAGATTCTCCGCTGACCCTTTTAGAAAAAAAAGAAGAAACTTTTCCTAATTCTGCCAAAAAATATTACTGCCTTTAACATTATTGCCCCAGACAAACAGCTGACAGCGATCCCTTTATCTTTATGGCCATGACAGCCATATGTTTATCATATTTGCTGTTTCTTTTCTTTAAATTTATTTCTGCACATATACTTGGGCATCCAGATTATCTATCATCCCACAACAAGTGATATAAGCCATCCCAGACCATTGTTCCTGGCCTACCTATGTCTGAAACATGAATCTGGCTGTCCTGCAGGATCTGCACTCTTCGTGATATCACAATGAGTCATTTTAATAATACCTGCCTGTCACCTGGTATCTTGCACCACGGCTTCCGAGCTTAACTTTTTCAAAAGTTCGCTATTGTTTCTCTCAGAGGCCACTAGAGTAATGTCAAGTGGGGAGTTAAGCATGGAAGCTTCTCTGTTGCTGGCTGCAAAAACCAACATGTGCCTTTACATCTCACTCTAGCCTCAGAGGACTTAAGAGTGAAGTGGATGGACTTTATTTTTAATGGAAACATCCCGTCCACATTTGGGAAAACCTTGTTCATGGTTGCCAAACATTTTACACCTCACTGCTTCATCGACTTCAGACAGTACAATGCACAACTTGCTGCCAAACTGCTCCTGAAAGACGAGTTGGTACCAACTTTCCATGACAAATTTATACATAATGCTACGGCAAAGCTAAGACACAGTACAGAAATAGATTATTAAAGCTTAAGATTAAAAAATATAAAGGTGTACTGCTTCACCAGCCAGCTCGAAATTAATGAGAGTAAGGCACCATGTCTTGGGAGGGGCATGTCACTTTGGCAAAATGTTCACAACCTACGAATGATTACAATGAATGACAGATGTGAAGCATAAGTACATATCAGGCTTAATGTATCTCAGTATGAACAACACATGAATGAAGAAACAAAGTGAAAATTCTTTACCCTCCATCAGTGACCCAGTTTGCCTTCGTGTCTTTGTCAGTTTCACCTTGCTGGTTATCAGCTTCAAAACTCCTGTGAGTTTTAACTTGTAAGTTGAAAGCAGCTCTTAATTATGCTCTCTGGTGTATTTCCAGCATGATGTGCATGTGAATGAACTCATTTTTTCTGTCTGATCATTTTGGCAAAGACACAGGATGAAGACCTTCTCCGTATGTTTGCCAAGTAAATCAGTCATCTACTCTGGATGGAAATTAGAATTAGGGTGACAATGACGGTAATTAGTATACTGTTCTGTCCTGTGATACTGTTCATTAATAAAAAAAAAAACATTACTACTTTTCTTCACATACTAATTTCAGTGCCATTCAAGAGTCTTTCCTTTGAATTTTGTAAAAGAGCAAAGTTTATTCTGACCATATGTCTGGTCTAAAGCTGACATGCAATATGCCTTTCAACCTTGTAACACAGCTCACTGTGGTCTATAGGAAACATCTAAGCCATGCTTTGGGTTCAGATTTTGAATGGACTCAGATTTAATGTTTTCAGACATACAGTAGGTGGATCACAAACAAAAGATCTGGGTGGGTCTGGCTGCAGACCATACATTTCTGATGGCCACTCTCACAGAGCTTTCATGTTCCATATATCTCAGAAAGGAAGTGCCATAGTGCCAGTATAACGCATTTCCAGTTTTTGTTTTAATTCAACTTTATCATTAAACAAAGTCTGGTAGTTACATTCATGAATTAACCACAATAAAGACTAAACAATACTTCAGAAAAAAAAAATGTAGAAAAAGATCCGAGGTCTAATCCAGGGTTGAATTGTGCATAGACCCATTTTAGAAGTAGTTATATGTACAGTGGCTTCACTTTAGCTTTGTTTGCTTTAGCTAAAGCTAACAAAGCTATGCTACTTATGTAGTTGATGTTACTACATAAGCCAAAGGAGCTACGCTAGCTCTAGCAATGTGAGCTTTAGCAAATGTAGCTATCGCTAATGTAGCTACAGGGATAACATATTTACATAGTTAAGATAGCTGCTTTGTGAGCTTAGCTTTAGCTACATTAGCTAGGTAAAGTGCCATGAAAAAGTATTTGCCCCCTGTCCCCCCACATTTATCACACTTAAATTTACTCAATCATCAAACGAATTTTTATATTTCACAAAGACAACCCAAGTAAATACAAAATGCAGTGCCGGAATGATTATTAAATTTACTGGGGGGGGGGTCCAAACCTATCTGCCACTATGGAGCCATTATCCACAAATGGAGAAAACTGGAACAGTGGTGAACCTTCCCAGGAGTGGTCGTTCAACCAAAATGACTCCAAGAGTGCCATGACAACTCATCCAGGAGGTCACAAAAAAACCCAGAATGACATCTGAAGAGCTGCAGGCCTCTCTGGCCTCAGTTAAGGTCAGAGTTCATGGCTCAACCATAAGAAAGACAGTGGGCAAAAATGGCACCCATGGGAGAGTTCCAAGGCCAAAACCACTGCTGACAAAAAAAAAAAAAAAAAAAAAAAAAAAAAAAAAAAGGACACAAAGGCTCGTCTCACATTTGCCAAGAAACATCCTGATGACCCCCAAGACTTTTGGAGAAATATTCTGTGGACTGACAAGAAGAAAGTTGATCTTTTTGGAAGGTGTGCGGCCCGTTACATCTGGCGTAAAAATAAGATAGCATTTGATAAAAACAAAACATCATGCCAACAGTCAAACATGGTGGTGGCAGTGTGATGGGGGCTGGGGCTGCTTTGCTGCTTGAGGACCTGGACCACTTGCTGTGATTCATAAATTCTGCTGTCTACCAGAAAATCCTGAAGGCCAACGTCCAAGCCATCAGTTTGTGCCCTCAAGCTGAAGCTCTCTTGGGTTATGCAGCAGGATAACGACCCAAAATATACTAGCAAGCCCACCTCTGAATGGCACAAAAAAACACAAAATTAAGGTTTTGGAGTGGCAAAGGCAAAGTCAAAGTCAGGACTTAAATCCAATTGATATGCTGTGGTGTGACCTTAAACAAGCAGTTCATGCTGGAAAACCCTCCAAAAAGGCTGAGTTAAAACAATTCTGGGAAGAAGAGTGAGCCAAAATTCCTTCACATTGATGCGAAAGACTCATCACCAGTTATCACAAACGCTTGATTTCAGTTATTGCTGCCAAGGGTGGCACAACCAGTTATTAGGTTCAGGGGGCAGTTAATTTTTCACACAGGGACAGATAGGTTTGGATTTTTTCCCTCCTAAAATTTATTAAAACAAATCATTCAAACACTGCATTTGGTATTTACTTGGGTTGTCTTTGTGAAATATAAAAATTGGTTTGATGATCTGAAACATTTAAGTGTGATAGATATGCAAAAAGTCAGGAATCAGAAAGGGGGAAAATTGTTTTTCACAGCACTGTAGCTATGTTGGCTATGTAGCAATGTGAGCTTTAGCAAATGTAGCTAAAGCTAACTTAGCATCGTAGATACGTAGCTGCTTTGTGAGCATAGCTTTAGCTACGGTAGCTAGCTACATTAGCCACATAGTTCTGTTAACTACATGGAATACCACAAATGGAGCTATATTTTGCTGTGTTAGAATGTTTTCACTGGGGACAAACTTTTTCATACTGTAAGCGGGCTGTTTCCTTGGCTTTATCAAACGTTTTGCTGGTGTTTTTTTTTCTTTTTTGGTATGCCAAACCTTACCTTAACTGAAGTTTAATCCAAATTTATTTCAAAAGTGTAAGCATATATTTGTGTTCTGAGATAGACATTGTCTCTGTGAGACTGGCTGTCAGACAGTGGTCATTTTGACAGCTATTTTGATTTTAGTCTCAGTCTTAGTGTTAAGATTAAACACCTTTTGGTTTTAGTCACATTTTAACCATTTCTACCCTTAGTTGTTTTAGTCTAGTTTTCGTCTATGGAACTCAAAAAATTTAGTCAAATTTAAGTCCATAAAAAGTCCTCACATTTTAGTCTTAACTTTAAATCCAAACATTTATTCTCTTGCCTGAATCTGTTACCAAATCATGTTAGTGTGTTCTCTGCACTCTGCCAAACCTGGGGCCCCTACTTTCTACAGCTGAGAGGCAGAATAGATACAGATGCATTGTATTTTGACAGACTTAACCACAATGGAGAAATATCATTGATCTGAATGTCTGAAAAAAATTAAATCACATTTTGGTTAAGTTTTTGTCATCTTGACATAAACATTAAACTTGTAGTAAGTTTTAGTCATCAAAGATCTATTGTATTGTAGTCTTCCTAATAGAAAAAAGGCTGTCGACGAACATTTTTTAATCATGGTTTCAGTCGTCGAAATTAACTCTGCTGTCAGAGATGCCAGTCTGCAGCCAGACTGTCTTGGGGTTACCTGGGTTTTTACATTTTGTGGGTTGGTAAATACTGCAGATACCAAATTGTAAGTGCAAAAATACTGAAAAGTGGGTTTCATGATATGTCTCTTCTAAACCCTAGAATCCCCACTGCCGGGGATCTCTATATACCTAAAACAGCCAGCAGGTAAAATTTACCAAGTGCATTTGATTTTCATTTATAGCCCTGATCAAGAAAAGCTGTCCAACCACACGCAATGAATAGCTCATTAACAACAGAAAGAGAACTCGATCACTATCAGATGGTGATCTGTCACATCTAAAATTGTCCTAGGACTGATCGATCAGTCCTGAAACTTCCCCAGCATCAGATTTTTATTTACTTACAGCATTGAACTGACATATTGACATTTCAGTATAGTGATTTTTTTTTTTTTTTTTTTTTTTTGCCTGTGGTATGCATGTTGGAGGTTGAGCTATGATTTCTGAATAAGCAGTGCAGCAATAGGGAGAGGATGTCTTCATAGCAACATCTATTGCTCATCTGCTGGTGAGAAATACAACAGAAGGAAAGTTATGGGGTACATTTTTTCAAACATGAGGGGTCTTGGTATAAATGGCCATAAAATTTTATGTTATGCAAACAACTTTTTATGACACTAGGTGCTACAAAGCAAGCTTTTGGGAAAGTCAATGACTGACAGACTTTAAAATGGCATTGATGCAAAGTTAGATGAAAATGAAGGAGGACCTCAGGTACTGGTCCTTGTGTGGGGAAAAAGTTATTTTGTTTAAATGGATGAGCCAATTGTTTTTTAGTGCTTGTGTGGCTGAGTTAACTGTATCCTTAGGAACTTTGGAGTGTTTTCTTTTGCTTAGGAGTGAATTAGTGTGTATAAGGAGGAAGCCTTGCAGTTGTTTCCACCTTATTTTTGCTCATTTGGGCACATAAGAGCAATCACAAAGCAATTGTAGCCTACTCTGTGGTGGACCAAAACAACTGGACCTTTCTGGGAATAATGAAGATCTAGGCACTGGAGCACTTCAGAGTGGAGCATTTCCACAGTGTGTGATAATGTGTATTTTTAGGATAATAGCCATGTCATCTTATGTGTTTTCCAAAATCAAATATGCTGGGCTCTTGTGGCTGCTTGATTGAGCATGACATTCTCATTGATTTAAAGCCTCATTGATAGCATTTTGCTAATCCTGGACGAATTAATTAAAATAAGACTTTTTGGTGGAGGAGATTTGTAGTTGAGTGGTATCATTCACTGGCTTTCATTGGGACTCATGCACCACAAAAAAGGCATAAAACATTGGATGTGAAGCTCTTATCTGACATCAATTTTGATGACAGATTTTGCATAAAAACGCACTTGAAGTTGTACTGTCTCAACTACATTTCAATTCTTGTGTCTGATACTATTTAGACAAGCTTTAACTACAAAACAGAAATAAATGTGATTTTCAACCTGTTGCTCCCAGATGCTATCTCACTATCCAATGATTGCTTATGAGTACAAAGTTTTCAGGTATGGGAGCATATGCCGGTTCGGCTTCAACTGTGGTCCTGTACTGCTCTGGCCTCATGATAGCCATCCTCCAGGCCCATGCCCCATCTCTCCAGGTATCCTCCCAGCTCCCTCTTCCATGATGCACGCAGTCGCCCCTGGCATTTGGACCAGTCAATGGGCACCCACTGCAGTCTGCGTTGAGCTGGATCAGGCCAGGTGCCCGTAAATCGCAGAATTGCAGCTGCTGTTCTTGTATCCAGCAGCAGGCCCTTCCCATTCCAGCTCTCCTGAGCATGTCTGTGGTCATCAGCGAACTGTGGATTGTCATTTGGCGATGTCCAAGTCATTGGGCTGGACTAAACTGATGATCCTGTGATCCTTGCGACTAGACCAGACTAGATGTCCTTGTAGGGGCTCTTAACCTGCTGAGTGAGAGGCTGAAGCATTACGAATGTACGTCTCTTGGGCCAAGACAAAGATCAAGACATTTGGGGCCCTTGGATGCTGCCAATGAATCTGTAAATGGTGAGAGTGTGGAAGTTGTAGCATCTGTAGTCACGTACCTTGACAGTGTAATTCATCAATCCACTGACTATGAGGCTGAGATCAAAGGCAGACTTGGGCTTGCGCATGGGGTAATGGGTTCGCTGAGCAAGATAGTATGGCATTCCCAATATTAAAGCATGCAAACAAAAGTCAGAGTCTTTCGGTTCTTGGTACTTCTGGTTCATGATGCTGGATCATGATGATGTTACTCCATTAACTGGGAGGGCGTTGCCTGACTCAAGGCTTGTTGCAGCTTATTATTTGTCAAAATAATTAATTTACTTCTCCTTGTTGAGTTAAAGTCTCTCTGATTTTAAACTGTAAATATCCATGTTTGATATTTACAATTCCCTGCATGCTTCACAGTGGAAATGGTGTGTTTGTGGTGATGTGGAGTATTTGGTGTCAGCCAAACATACCATCTTGTCTGCTGGCCAAAAATCACCATTTTGGTCTCATCAGACCAAAGAGCTTTCTTCCTCTTGACCACTGAGTCTCCCACATGCCTTTTGGTGAGCTGTAGTCCAGATTTAATATCAGTTTTCTCCAACAGTGGCATTCTCTTCACCACTCTCCCATAAAGCTTTGACTGGTGATATCACAGGCAACAGTTGTTTGTATGCAGAGTCTCTCCAATCTTGTCTCCTGAAGATTGTAACTCCTTCAGAGTAGTCATATGTGTCTTGGTGGCCTCTCTCTCTAGTCTCCTTCTCTGCATGGTCACTCAGTTTGTGAGGACAATCTGATCAAGGCAGATTTACCCATGTGCCATATTCCTTTCATCTCTTGATGATGGATTTAATTGAATTCTGGGGGATGTTCACTGCCTTGGAGAAAAATATTTTGTATCCATCCCCTGACTTAGGCTTGTCAATCACCTATTCTCTAAGTTGTTTGGAGTGTGTGGAGCGGTGTAATGGTAGCCAGGCATACTGATTATCCAGGTACTGGATCTCCAGACACAGGTCTCTTCATATAACAATTGGTGTGATCAGGTGATCCCCCATTTCACTAATTGTGATACTACTAGCACCAAGTGGGTAGAGCTCTGTTGAATTAGGTCAGCCACTTTAAAGGGGTCACAACCAGAGTGTTGGGGACCATATCCTCGATATGGGTGACTGCTCTACTAGCTGAGCTAAACAGACATTCTGCAAACTGAATTATATGGTAATTCAAAAGCAAAAGCCTTCATCTTTAGCTGTGCTTTTGTTGCACATATGTGTTGTAGGATGCTAGACTGCGACATTTATAAAGCGAGCATTATACTAGCTGAACCCAAACACCTTCATTTAATCTTTGTAAACATGTTAGCTTCTAGTAGTTAGCACTCAACTCACAGTGGATGCTAACAAAGCCACCTGCATGGACTGAGTCTTGTTTATTTAGTT
The DNA here is from genome assembly GCF_018320785.1 of Cheilinus undulatus. NCBI lineage: Eukaryota > Metazoa > Chordata > Actinopteri > Labriformes > Labridae > Cheilinus > Cheilinus undulatus. The sequence continues at coordinate 19,524,873 of NC_054874.1, read as the reverse complement.
CCTCACACTGTCAGGAGTAACTTTAATGAAGTCAGTGACATGAAATATTCATCATGTGTTGTGTAAAAGATTGACTGACGGATAGAGGGACAGATGGATAAAGGGAGGGTGGGATAGTCAGGAGCTAGACTTTGGGGAGCTTTATAAGAAGCAGGGTTTGTTGGTGAGTTTGTGTAATTCTGATGATATCTAACATGCTCCATATGGGCCACGAGCCCCGTAGCCTCGTTGTTTGCCAAGAGTGTTATGAGACGAGATGCTGTACATGACATTCTGTTACCTCAGTTTCCATGGTTACCACCACCTGATTAGACACAAAGTCATGCACATGGCCTCTGGATTGTGACAGCGAGACATGCCGGATGACATCTCTCCAAGAACCTGTAGTGCTTGTGAAACAACAGAACGAAGCTGTTTATCACCTCCCTGAAATGTAAACACCTTTTATCCCAGTGAGCAGAGATTCTGACTCCATTTCCTTTTTGCTTCTCATTTTGGTTCATGATCAAATGTTTGACACATAATCAACCCTTTTTTCTCTCCGCCTTTATTCTCAGTTTAAATCCTTTATTCGTTTTTCACGTTCACTGGCTCCATTCCCTAGTCCCTCTGCTCAGCATGCATGAAGTGGACAGCATGGGGAGCCCAGAGATCCATAATCCCCCTACAGGAGAGAAGTGGATGGCTTTAATGATTAAAATCTTGTCAATGAGCACCTTCCCTGGTTTGAAATGAGAAATTTGAAGGCCTGTTGGAATGAGTCCAAAATAGAGCGGCCCTCACCACATCAGCATTCCCCTCAATCAATGGTCATTGACTGCTGCAAGTAGGTGCTTAATCATTTTTAATTAGAGATAATCAGACATCTTGTCCATTCTAGTTACAAGAGGGCAAAATCGAGGTCTGCCTGGATCAAAGTTCCAAATTTGACATTCTGAATCCAATTTCTTTAATTTGACAGCATTGTTCATCCAAGATTTTTGTCTCTGAAGGGAAGTGAGCATTGGCAATCATGATTACCGCAAGAAAAAAAGAAGTGTTTGCAGTTTTGTGTTGGTGTCAGTGTTTTGGAAGCCAATTTATTGTGTGACAACAACAGTGACAAAACTGAAAAGATCTAAACCAAACCGAGAATGAAGTGTTAGAAAATGTCCTGTGTAGTGCCGCCTGGGTGTGGCAGTGCAGTTTCTCCCTCTCTCTTTCTCTGGCTCCATCTCTTAGTAATGAGGCCCTGAGAAGCCACGGCTCTCACCCCTCACTGGGCCCTCATACATCATTAATGTTCCCACATCATAGTCCTGATAATTACCGGGGACGTGAATGTCACCTCAGTCGCGCCTCCTCAACAGAGGATGACAGCACAAGGTCTGCGGTCTGCCAGACGTGCCACGAGTGCACTGCATCTTGCACGCATTCCTCACATGAACACACTCCCTTTTTCTCGATAGACTCACAAATGTACAGATTTCACCCAGAGTGAACCATATGTGTCCTCTTATTATACTCACAACACATGGGAGGCTTGACTCGTTTGGCTTTGTTTCAGCTGGCTGCTGCTCATTTAGACTTCATAAACACTGATAAACAAGATCATGTCAAAAAGTGAGCCTGTAAACAGAAAAAAACCTCTTACTCTAACCCTAACCCAGTTAACTAGAATAGCAAAACAATGCATACTTCAACCTAGTGCTTGTGGTTTGCTGCCATGCAGATAGTGTTAGCCTCCACTGAAGAACTGATTTAGATGTTACTTCAACATCAGACGATCCTCATGGGAATTCCTATTGTTTCCTTCAAATACAGATAGGGATGTTTAAATTTAAATATTATTTTTTTGTATAGAAAAGATATCAAAAGTTTGATCCCTCTATTATCATATTTCAAACTCATCCATTTAACTACCACCACCTGGTTCTAATGAGTGATGTTCCTAGGTGAGGGATTTCAAACCCAGTTAAGTCAACTAGTCTAAAGTTAGCTTAGAAAGTACCATTTTAGATGGATCACAGAAGCAGTGGGTTAAAGATGGGAAGCTGGTGTGCAGAATATAGCTAGCGATAGCAGTGCTAGCACCAACAGCTGTTAATTTTGTTAATGTCAGCATACCTCTGCTGCAAATGCTTGGCTTTAAGTAAAGTTCTTTTGTTAAATGTCCTCAAAAGTTAATATTTTCTTGTCAATGGCGCCGTTGTAACTCTGTGACCCACTGTCCTCTCGGTGACCCTTTGTTTTCGCTGCAGGATGAGACATAATGTTGATATAGTGATGATTTTGAAAGAACCGGATATTCTACGCTTGACTTTCTTTTTGAAGCTTTCTGATCAACAGGTATTGACGGTTTGGCAGCGGCCGACACTGAAAATAGACCTGCAGCACATCTTGAACGAAGCGGGACGGAGTGGTGTTCTAAGCCTGCCACGCTGCCAGTCCGGAGCGCCGGCTGTGGAAATGCTCTGATAGATTAGAGAGGTAGCGATGTGCTCCACAGTACGATTTGACGGCAGATCGCGGCAGGGTCACTGTATGTGGAAATTGGAGGTAACACAGCCTACCAACAACTTAAACACATTTTCTAGGTCAAGATAGTGTTAAATTGTGCTGTTCATGCCACAAACCTTACACTGGCTACGAGTGACACGAGACTGTGTGGACTAGTCAATCATCTGCCAACTATCACGTTATCAAATGTATAACCTCCTGAGACCTTAGCTTTTTTTCAAAGCATTTTTAGTTATTTGGGATACGTATGACTCGATAAGTTTAAATTAGTTAGACCAGGAATTAGTTTAGACCAAAAAAGATGTCCACAAATCTCCTGAAGGTCCTGTTTCTGCACAAAGTACAGCACTGAATCATTTTTTGAGCATGTCTTGGTTCTGTGTCAGTCAGTTATTGAGGGTCTTCAGTCAGTGAGAAATGGTGTCAGTCATCTAGAGAGAAGTGGAGTCATTTTGATGATGGATCACACTTGTTAAGGAATAGCATGAACTAAACTTCCATTAAAAGTTCTGAATTTTATCGACATTTTCTTTTACAAAAACCACACAAATTTGCTAAAATTTTAAATAAATTTCCTTAAATTTCTGTGAAATGTGTTGAACAAATTTTGCAAGTATCCCATAAAAAGAACCTCAATTTTTAAAAAATATTTCCAAAATGTTTTAGCAAAACTTGACCATAGAGCCTAAACATTCCAATAAAACTTACCCTAAAAACTCCATGAAAATTCCAGAAAAATTTTAAGCAAATTCCCCAAACTTTCAAAGCATATACCACCTAAAATTTGTTATCAAATTCCCAAAATTAAATACATTTCCTAAAACTCAATTCAACATTCAACAATTCAAACAATTCTCAGTCAGATTCAGAAACAAATCGTTGCAAACATCCAAACAAATTTACCAGATTTCCAATAAAATGGAGAAAAAATTGTAGCAGATTTTACTTAAAACTTCCAATTAAACTCTTAAAAACATGCAAACCCAAATTGTTGCAAAACTTGAAATTTCCAAAACCTATTCCAATAATGTCCATGGAAGTTCTGGAAAATTTAATAGCAAAAGACTTACAATTCAATGGAAATGTTGGACAACTGTGTCAAAAATTCTTATTGCAGAAATTATTACTATGATATTACCAAGATGGTATGTCCTCATACGTACATGCATGGACTGGGGATGTTACTCCAGAGGTGGCCTTTACTATTAGGCAAAGGTAGGCAATTTCCTGGGGCCCCAGACTACCAGAGGCCCTGTGAAGTCATAATTAACTTAACCTGTTCTCCTGCACCAGCCGGTGTTCTGGTTGCCTGGAATTATAAATGGTTAACACCCATTAAAAGTGTGAAATATGTAGCAGACTTCGTCATACAGGAGGATTTTGACAAAGTCTAGCAGTAATGACTCAAAGATTTACACCAACAATAACTTGCCCTTTGGTGTGAGGAAAACACAGGAAAACTCTACTTGGAATATGCAAAAAAACTGCGGGTTTTGCACCGAGGAGAGGCTTCTGTCAAACTACTCTGCCATACAGCGTAGATCGATGGAATGCTGCAGTAATGGTTGTCCTTTTGGAAATTTGTCCCAGCTCTACACAGGATCTCTTTGGGTTACTAGACATCATTGTTGTAATAGAACCTCCTCTAGGTTCCAGTTGTGTAAAGTAGATACTTGAGCCAAATATTCCTGGTCACACAGTATAATTTACATCATGCGACCCTTTAAGAATTTGTAATTTTGCATGTAAGATTTTTTCCTTGGTTTGCAAATCTCGTATCCTGGCTTCTCTGAACACATTTTTAAAGACAGATAAATGCAAAGTGCTACAGACAGAACACTTTTCACAGAACATGAATAAAGCAAATAAGTCTGGGTAAAACCATCACAGTCTGCTCTTTAAATGGCTGACTCCTGTTGAAACATTTAAAACCCCCAACATGTTGTGGCATCAGGGAGTGAGACTTATCATTCTCGCTGTCAAATTACCCGTGTGACCGAACAGATGTTTGCACCTACCTCAATTCTTCATCCCTTTTTTCCTCCTCTGCTACTTTTTGTCTAACTTTCACTCTGACACACACATAAATGCAGCCTCACTGTGAGTTTTGCCTGAACCCTCATTTGGCCAATTACTCTGACCTTCCAAATTGCAGAGACGGTCCAAAACCCTCTTCCAGTGAATGCAACATCCCCTTCTTTTCTGCTCTCTGGAGAGTTATTCAGCATGCTCCTCCAACCCCACTGATAGGACAGTTTAGTTTTAAATGAGCCTGTTTTGCCTCAACACATTTCTTCCCCGCATATCTTCCAGGGCTGTGGGTTTTATTGATCGCTGCCTTCCCAGGGGTGCTGGTGCCTGGACTGGGGCACTCAGCAGCAGCTGGTTGGTCTGCTGATGCCTGTTAGCCCCGCTGGCTGCTCTGTTCTGGGCTTTGAGTGGTGCCAGGCTCAGCAGTTACCCTGCTCCCCTACAGCCCTGTCTGAGGACGCTTGTTAGGAAGCTGCCTAAAATAGAGGAGAAATAGCTCCACTCTCACTGCACCACTTCTCTCTCCACACGCCTGGCTGATTTAGCCGGCTGTCTGGCGCAGGGTTACCTGCTACCTAGAGTGCATGGTTTATCTAGCTGTGTGTATGTGTGTGTGCAAAGGTGTGTGTGTCTATGAGGATCAAATTGGGGCTGATCGAAAGCTTATCTTAAAACAAGGCTTGGTTGTTTACCTACATGTGTTTGGATTTGAGGCGGTCCGCAGGGATTTCCCAAAGGAAGGTTGACCGAGGGGGAGCTGAAGGGGAAGTGAGGGCACACACTTTTCCTCTCCGCCTCCCCGCCACAATAAGTCCTGCCAGCTAGAAGCTCTGCACTCATGCATTCAGTAAAGGTTTTGCTGGATAATAGCCAGCATAGTTTTTATTCATCTGAATTCATCCTGTCCTGTTGGTTCTGGGGGGAATGCTTTCATGCAGCACCTCCAGATAGGCCGATTTCTGCTACACCATCCAACTTTATTACCCATAAAAATATGTTAAATTCTTGTTTGATACACATTTTCAGCAGAGTCAGTTTTTTAATGATGCAATTTGGAACCACTTTTTTCATACAAAATTAAAAGCAACTATAATTCATTTTTAATATCTAGTTGGTGCTTTTAAAGTCGATCCACAGGCTTCACATATGCTCTATGTCACTGATCATCAACTGGTGGCCTGGGTTCCATATCAGGCCCCTCAGAACTTCCTGTCTGGCCCCCAAAAAATCATTAAATTCAGAAAAGGAGGAAAAGAAGATGCTGTGGTTTTAAGAGCATCCTTTGGCTTTAAATGTCTGCCGCTGTTAAATCCTTCCCACAAACAATTAATATTGAAATAGTTTGAGAATGACTTAACATTTGATCTGTTTTACAGAAATTTACCGTCATAATTAGTAGATGTTCAAAACTAGGATTAAGGTTGGCAGAAGTGCTGCAAAAATGACCAGATAAAGTGGTGAAAAAAGGTTAAAATGTGGCAAAAATTGGTTAAAGATGGAAAAAAAGGCAAAAAGTATCTAAAATTGCTTACAAATCACATTTTTTTTTTTTTAAAGTAATGAAAGAAAGAAGAGTGGCACAAAGACAAAAAAACATGCAGGAAATGGGTTAAAGAATGGCAAGAATTGGGTTAAGGAAGCAAAATGGGCAAAAAGTGGGTTAAAAATGGGAAAAATACAGCAAAAATAGCCTTGTAAACTAGTGAAAACGTGTCCAAGAGTGGCACACAAGGGAAATAGGTGGCAGGAAAGTTGCAAAAGGGGGGTTAAAGAGTGGCAAAAATTGGTTAAAAGTTGCAACTAATACTGTAAAAATGTAATGAAAAGAGGTTAAAAGTGGCAAAAATAGGTGAAAGGTGGCAAAAAATCAGGAGGTTAGTGAGTCTCAGAGCTACAAAAGCACCACTGACAAGGAAAAAGTTAAATGAGGTAAAAAGTCACAGAACTTTAACTTTATAATGTACTCACCCATACAGAAGCAAAAAAATCACTCAATCATATTTGAATGAACAGCAAACGGCAAACTAATCCACTGTTGACATACTATTCCTCCATGAACTTACAGTTCCCTCTGATCCCTGCCCTCTTGTGTCAAACTGATCAGGGCTTCGCTGCATTGCGCAGCCTATAGACGTGCTTCCAGTCTGTGAGGTTCATCGCCCTCAGTCGTTGTATGAGGTGAAAAATTAAATCTGTTGATGTTGGATTAGATATGGGCTAGTCTTTTATAACATTACGCCCAGCTGCTGACAATCCATATGAGCAGCACTGCTTTTCGAATGATAGTGAGCAGCTCAAGCGCTCAGCTGATTCCCTCATTATTTCTTATCTTTAATGAATATATATTTTTTTCGATTTATCTTAAGAATAAAACAGACAGGCTGCCTTCAGTATTTATTTAAGTAATGTTGTTCACTGTAATATCACTTGGAAGATAAGGGAGATGTAAGCAGAAAAACTGCAATTATTCAGAAAAAGGATGAAGGAAATTAAACCCTCAGCTTCATAATTAGGAAATGTATTTAGACCACTTGAATGAGTTAATGGTTCAATTGGGAAGAGGAGTGTTTTACTCCAAATAATAGAACTGTATACTGGAGGGTGCATGAAAGAGCTGACAATCAAAAGACACAAAACATTAATTTACATTGGATCAAAATCAATTGACATATCTGGAGATATAAATAATCGATATAATCCACTCTTCTGCCGTGTTCGTGGTTGCACATGGACAAATGGCTGGAGGCTGTAAGACACAGACAGGAGCTCATCCAGCACTCTAAAACATAAGAAACACAACAGATTGACATGAGGCTATTCTGATAAACAGACATTATTACAATGCTTCATTTGTTTTATTGGCTTCAGATTTTCTTTTCTTTTCTTTTCTAAGTCTCACTAACAGTCAGAACAGAGCACTTCATGTCTACCGTAAATTTGCCCATCACTGTCTGCTCCCTGCCACTTATAATTAGCCTGCATTTATAAAAATAGTAGCTGAGGTATCACAGCCATTGTCTTCTCAGTCTGGGACAGTTTCAGAGCGGCCTCCACCTGTTAAAATGCTGCTTATATAATATAAATTACATTAATGAAAAGACAGCATTTTGATAATATCCTATACTACTACTACTACTACTACTAATAATAATAATAATAATGCATTTTAGTTATAGGCGCCTTTCAAAGCACTCAAGGCCACCTTACAGGAAAATGTTAAAAACAAGAAAAATAAATTAGTCTACAAAATATTCACAAGTTACACAAGTTAGTAATAAGTTAAAACAATGTGTGAAACAGTGTAGGCTGGCTGAGAGAAATCAGTCAAACAGAATATGCCTGCTTGAAGAGATGGCTTTTGAGATGGGATTTAAAAATGGAGAAAGAGTTAATTTTACGGATGTCCGGAGGGAGGGAGTTCCAAAGTGGAGCAGAGCGACTGAAGGCTCTGGAGCCCATGGTGGTCAAACAGGCGGGTGGAACGGTGAGGTGGAGAGAGGAGGAAGACCTGAGAGTGCGAGAGGGGGTGCTGATGTGAAGGAGGTCAGAAAGGTACGGAGGGGCTAGGTTATGGATGGCCTTGAAGGTAAGGAGTAGAATCTTGCTGATGCGGTAGCTGACCGGGAGCCAGAGTAGCTGCTGAAGAACTGGGGTGATGTGGCTGCTGGATGGGGTTCTGCTTATGAACCCCATCCAGAAGCAGGGTGGCAGAGTTTTGGTCTAACTGAAGTTTGTGGAGGGATTTCTGGGGGAGACCAAAGAGGATGGAGTTGCAGCGGTCGATCTAGACGAAGGTGATTAATATCGCATAGATGGAAGTAAGCTGACCTGGTAACGTTATTGATGTGAGATTGGAAAGATAGTGTGCTGTCGAGGATGACACCCAGACTCTTAACCTGAGGGAAGGGAGAAACTAAGGAATGATCGATTGTGAGGGAAAAACTGTCAGATTTGGTTAAAGTGGATTTAGTGCCAATAGGAAGAACTTCAGTTTTATCACTGTTGAGTTTTAGGAAGTTGTGGGAGAGACAGGATTTGATTTCCTGTAGGCATTCACAGAGGGAGGAGGGAGGGAGGGTGGAGTTGGGTTTGGTGGAAAGGTAGAGCTGGGTGTCATCTGTGTAGCAGTGGAAATTAATGATGAATTTATGGAAGATATGGCCAAGAGAGACAATGTAGATGATGAATAGAAGGGGGCTCAGAACAGAACCCTGGGGAACACCGGAAGAGACAGGAAAGGAGTGGGATTTGAATTATTTAAGTTGGATGAACTGAGTGTGGCCAGAGAGATAAGATTTAAACCAGTGCTGAGGTGTGTTAGTAATCCTACTGAAGCCAGTCTGTTGAGGAGGGTGTGATGAGAAATGGTGTCAAATGCCGCACTCAGATCAAGGAGGATGAGGATGGTCAGGAGTCTGGAGTCAGCTGCCATAAGGAGATTGTTTATCCAGGGCTGTTTCTGTGCTATGAAGCTGGCGGAAACCAGACTGAGTTGCTCATAGAAGTGATTTTCAGATAGGTGGCTGTGGAGCTGAGATGCGACTGTTTTTTGGAGGATTTTGGAAAGAAACGAAGGGTTAGAAATTGGACAAAAGTTATCAAAAATTTGGGGGGTCTGAGCTGGGTTTCGTGGGTATGGGTGTTACTGCAGCTGGTTTGAAAGATGAAGGAACAACACCAGAGGTAAGTGATGAGTGAATGATGTCGGTTATCAGGGTGACCAGAGAGGGTAAACAGGCTTTAACAAGGACAGTTGGGAGAGGGTCTAACTGGCAGGTAGATGGCTATACAAATTATGTATCATGGATTTATGAATTAAATTGATATCTTTATTTGAAACATGTAAAAAAAAAGACAATATAAAAAAGTTTTTTATAAAAGGAAATCGAACAAGAGAAGAAATAAGAGATAATAAGATCCAGAGTTTACATGAGTAGAAAAGAGTAGGGAGTAGTACAGTATAAAGTTATGTCCTACCCCTTTAATCTAATAGTAGTTAATATTAGCTGATATTCAAATGTTAGCTGGAGTTCGGTTGTCCAGCAACACTTTTAACTTCAGCAGTGATTTCCTTCCACATTTGGTGTTTCTGATTCATTTAAATGCCACTTTTCAGGCTGAAAAACAACAAATATTTCACTTTCCTTAATTGTCTGACCTGGAGACTGAATCCATGATCAGGGAGGAAGGTTTCATTCCTTATTACTTACCTCCATATTGTATGCAGGAGAGAAGTAAACTTGCAAATGATTGTTTTCAGTGTGATTTGCCAGATATGCACATTTGATAAATCACACATGGACCCTGTCATAAGATCACTTCTACACCCAAATCTGCACTGGTTTCTATGCAAGTTTGAGAAATGAGGGCCAATGAGAGACATTCTGCTTGTAACAGCACAGTGCAGTTTAAGTTTCACAGCAGTGCAGTTGTACTCAAAGACCTTCTGTGGGCGCCAAAGTGCACCAAATGAAATTCCAGCGTTATGTTGCTTTGTGTTCTTTTTGTTGATATTTTCATTCTTATTGTCATGATTTTTTTTTTAATTATGAACTTCATTTAATTGACCCTAGCTAAGCCCCGCCCCCTCAGTTACTGTTGCTATGTTTGGGAAGCTTTCACAGTCATGGTGCTGAATACCTAGTTTTCTGGGTATTCTGAAGGAAATCAAATTTATTGCGAAAAGTGTTAAAAAATATCAAAGGAGACAGAAACATCCACAGTGCCCTTGTGAAAGCTACATCCACGATATCATTTGTTGATGCAGTGTGTGCAGAAATGTTAGCTTATGGCTAAATACCAAATGACTAACACTTACGCTAGCACATGGCCAATTAAGTAGCTTACTAGCCAACATGAAGCTAAGTGCTAGTGTTTATGTATCAAATGCATCATGTGTAAATATGTGTCAACAGGTTGACAGTAACAGGGAAACAACAGCTCAGGTTTACTGACAGGCTGGGTTTTTATGGTCTGTGAGTCAGGTCAGAACTCAGACAGAAATATGTGACCCATCGGGACAAACATAGTAAAACAACATTGCTCTTGTACTGCAGAGTAACTTAAGGTATGATTACATTTAAGCTAATGCTAAGTAAGCTTTTAATTTACATGTGCTAACGTTAGCCATTTGATAACTAAACCAAATCGCTGCCTCTTTCCATGCAGCCTCAGTCTTCCACATGACTTTATTCATTTCTCACATCTCTCTTCTCTGTTATTTTGGCTTTGTAAAGCAAAAATTTCAACACCCCACTGTAAAGATTTGAGGTCCTGTAGACTCACTGCTTCAGTACACTAGTGTCTCCTAAAAGCATGTCAGACCTACTGTGCGTAGTTACAGTCGCTAACCCATGATTGGACAGTCTAAGGAGGGGCTTAGCAAAGGGTCAATTGAGTTAGGTCGAAGGCTTTCTCCAAATCCATGTACTGATTCTGTGTATTGTGTGATTTGTTCAGAAATACTTGAAAAAATATATTTTTATTTGGTAATTTCACTAAATTAGTAATTTTATTTGTATTATGGGTCCCTTTAAGCTGTTTGCCTCATTAAACTACAGCCATCATTGTGCTGGCCAGTGCTATAATGGTTCCCCAGTACAATTATTATACTGGAGCTTGATGGTGCTGCAGATAGTCCTCCATCATAGCCACAAACTGGGGGGGGGGGGGTTAGCTCTTGGCAGTAGTCAGGCCAGGTGGTGCAAATCAGTAAACAGCCAGCCAATCAATGTTTATATAAAACCAGTTGGATACACACACAGCAGTCAGACAGAAAGCGGTCGATTTATACGTTTTCATTCAGATTCCTCAGTTAAGTGTAAATACTTTATGGTACCACTGCAGTTCATCCTGCTTTACTGCACACTGAAGAGAATACATTTCTACAAATCATGACTGACTCACAGTGAGTAACTACATGTGAAAAATAAGAAAAAAAAAATCGTATTGTTCATATTTATTTTCCATCAAACAGCTTGTCAACCTTTTCAAAACACAGAGTACACATCATCCGTCAGCCCGGCTGTTCCTTGACAAAGTGTTAGCCGGCAGCGATCATAAAAATATCATATGGTGAGATATGAGTGATCTGCCTTCTTCAAAACAAAATAACTACATGTCTGCTCAGCTGAAACTTTAATGTTTTTAACTGGCTTACATAAACTGTCAATGGATGGAAACTGATCATTACAAAAAAATCTCCTTTAATTTTTTATGTACTCCATTTGATCATTTTCTTACTGATTTAAAGGAAGTGTGAAAAACAACTGTGGGTATAGGGTCTGGGTCTTAAGATCCCCAAAATAAAAAACATAAATATATTTCCATGGAAACTGAATTTCTCTGATAACCGATGCTTCATTACTCTGCAGCTTTCAAATGGATGCTTGTTGTGAAGAGATTTTCATTATATTAGTAAATGACATTAGATGATGTGGTGCCCATTTATAAAGTAGTGAATATTTACATTAAGGCTGTTAATATATCTTTAAATAGTTGTTCCCAACATGTAAAATAGGGCCCGAGGTTTGACGATGAGCTGAATTTGTGCAGTATGAGGCAGTCTTAATAAATAACCTAAAAAGAGTAAGAAAATGCAATAGAGAAAGACAAAATGTGTATTTTTACATGTGTGAAAACAGAGGGATTGTTTTGTTGAAGGATTTCCAGTTTTCTTGGCTTCCCTGTTGGTGGTATTTATTGTTGATTTACCCTTTCTTGACCTTGTGTTGTCTGTGGTGGGTGCATGGTTTAAAGCCATGTTTGTCATTTCACACACTGCTTGTAATAATCCATAATACTAGACTCATGTTTTCTGTTGCTGCTGCCAAAGTTTGAAAGCCTGAAAACACTCTCCTTTTGCTTTTCCGCTGCTCTTTCTCTGGTTAAGTTTGGTGGTATTTGATGGCTTGCCCACGTCAGTATGAGGGCATCGATTCAGCACAGCAGGAGGGCGCTGTTTTTAGTCTCAGGTTATCTGATGTGCAGGAGGTGAAGTTCTCAGAGCGGAGCAAGTCATGGCCAGTTAAAAGTTCACTTTACCAGCTTCACTAAATAATACTTTTATATTAGCTGCAGCCCACTTTCACATAGAGAAACTGTATAGCTGGACAACTCAATGATGTTAAAGGAGGACTGGAGTTTAATAAAACTGACAAGCAAGGCTTTACAACTTCAACTACACTACAGTCACTTTTATATGGTAGAAGATTTTCTTTATAATCATAGTGTTTAATTGTGTTTGCTGTTTGTACGTTAGTGCAAGGCAGCCCATAAGGGGGATAAAGGGGAGAGCTTCAAGGGTGCAGGCCAAACAATATCATGGTCCACTGTAAAGTAAATCGGTGATGACCTTTGTTATTTTTAACCTTAAAAATAATCACACTTGGGGAGCAGGTGGCCTAGTGGTTAAATGTGCCCCCCATGTACGCGGGCGGCATGGGTTTGAATCCGGCCTGAGGCCCTTTACCACATGTCTCTCCCCCACTCTTGATACTGTTTCTGACTCTATCCACTGTCCTCCTCTATCTAATAAAGGCACAAAAATGCCCCAAAATAAATCTTAAAAAAATAAAAATAAAAAATAACCACACTTATCAAAGCAACAAAAAATCTATGTTTTATTTATTTATACTTGCTGTTGTACATTGTAGCCTTTTTAAATTTAACCCCTTTTCTTAAAACAGAATGACCTTTTTGGTAAAGTTAACAATGTGGATGGACAGTGGATGATTAGGAAAGTAATGTCAGAGTTCATAGCAGACTATAATATCCCCAAACATAAGGATGCAAGAAAATAAAGTAGGACAGAGACCACTGGAGAATTTATGGAGAATTATGTAATTGTGAAAGACGTAAATAAAAAAAAAAGGGCAAAAAGTGGCAAAAATTTAACAAAAGTGGAAAAAAAATACAAAATTTGGGGGAATTGCCAAAATGGATCAAAAGTGGCAAAAACAGATTGACACCAGCAAAACCAGGCAAAAAGTGCCAAAAATGTGTCAAAACTGGTAAACAGAAATGGTGAAAATGAATTCAAAGTGACGAAAGTAGTGACAAAATAGGCAAATGAATCAAAATTGGTCAATATTTGAAAAAAAAAAAAAGAAACAATGATGGGCAAAAAGTGACAAAAATCTATCAGAGGTTGCAAAAACCATCAAAAAATTGTATAAAAGCGGTTAAAATGTGTCACCCAGAAGGCAGAAAGCAGCAAGAGTGTGTCCTTAGAAGCCATAAAGTAGCAAAAACAGCCCCAAAAAAAGAAAAAGGAGTTTAAAGTGGCTAAAGATCGGGGTGCATATGGCCTAGTGGTTTAAGGCCCCCATGTTGGAATCTGGTCTGTGGCACTTCCGCATGGCTCTCCCCAGCCCCAGACAAAAGTCCAAAAATACATCTTGTAAAAAACAGGTTACAAGTGGCAAAAATATGCAGAAAAAGTGGCGAAAGGGGGTTAAAATGAATGAATAATTTCAACAGCAGAACCCAACAATAGTAATTTTAATATAGTAATAATAAATAGTAACAATAACACACTTCTTAGTTCCAAAATGAGATAACTGTTAGCCAGGATGCTATCACCAGTGCTACTGATCCAGCACATATATATTGATATCATCAATAATCACAACTGGGGAGGGCCTATCTCTTGGTTTTCAGGGGCCCAGCCATTTCTGTGTGCAGGTCTGGAGCTGAAACTTTAATTCAAAAACTGTTTATACATTCTATTGAACATTTATTTAAAAAAAAAATACCTAGAATCAATCAATGCACCACCAATCATTTTTATAGTTGTAACAGGAAAATTGGAACTGCAACTGCATGTTCCTGTTTTGTTACTGTATCCCATTCATGTTTTGTGTTTCTCACTTGTGATGGACCATGACTATTATCTCCCACTTACTGCACAAATGCATCACATAGAGTGCAGTTTTCATTGAATAGAGTCCTCTGTTTCAAATAACAAGTAAGCAGTGGAGTTGGGAGGAGCTGAGCAGCATGTCTCTACATCTATTGTGTAGTTTGAAATGACTTAGTTGATACAGCTCTTAAGATGAGCCTTTCCTCACTTTGATGATTTAATCTAAGAAGTACCCATAGTTTGTTAAAAAAAAAAAACTGTACCCTTTATCAAGCCATAGGGTTAGAAAATGGGAGGGCTGGGCAGTATGGCCTAAAATTTATGCCATGGTTTGCCTTGTGGTAACAGTATTTTATCATGATATAACAAAATTGTAAGAGATGAAACATTAAATGCATATTATGCATAATGATGGCACACTAAACTCATGTCTGAGTACAAGATTTCATTGATTTGCATGTTTTTACTGTAAAAAAGATCTTAGCAGTTGAACAAAACAAAAGCTACAAACTTGTCAGAAATAGCAGGCTTAACTTAGCTTTAGCTGTAGTACCAGTATACAGAGCTACAGGGTTTATAGCTGTTTCTCTGTCTTGCTTTAAGGTATCATCCTGCTCCGTGGCTATGCTTCTACTTGAATAAACTCTGTTCTTTCTCTATCTCTGCTTTTTTTTGTGGGATGTTTTCAATCAAATTCACATTCTAAAGGTGCATTAAAAGTAAATCATTTTCTATAAAGGCAGGGTTATAGCCTAATAGATGTTTTTTTGTTCTGTTTTGTTTTTTAAGTGGCACCATCAGCATGTTCCATGTTTCCCAGCATGCTTCCAGCGATGCAGTGGACCCGGACCCTTGCATACATCAAATTGGGCTATAATTTCTATCACAACAGGTCATGTGTGGTGTGTGATGGTGGCAGCTGCACAGCGGTCACAGCGGTATGCAGGATGCAGCCAACATTGTGGATGAAGAAAAGGCATTCAAAGTGTGTCCTATACACTGGATTACAGTAAGAATTAATTAAGAATTAATCAGTCCATGGCTGATGGTCTAATTTTTTTGAAGGTCATCTAGAGGTACAGTGCCTATTTAAAAAAAAAAAAAAAAAAAGGACCCCCCACCATCAATGGAAGAAATCAGTCATGGCCAATAGAATTTGGCTTTTTTGATACAAAAAAGTACAAAAAAATCTCTTAAAAGTCACAGTGAAAATACATTTACGCAAAGGAATGTCAATTAAATAAAAATATGTAAAATAAAATAAGTGACTGCATAAATGTTCACCCTCTTCAAGTCAGAATGAATGCTTGAAGGAATGCTTTGACTCAGCCACTCCAGAACATTAAACTTGTTGTCTTTAAACTATTTCTGTGTAGCTACTGCTTCTGGTCATTGTCTTGCTGGAAAATAAATCTTCTCCCAGGCTGCATTTCTCTTGCAGACTGAGTCAGACTGTCCCCCAGCGTTTTCCTATATTTTGACATATTCATTTTACCCTCTACCTTTACAAGCCTTCCACGGGTGGCTGCCAGGAGGCATCCCCACAGCATAATGCTGCCACCACCATGCTTCACAGTGGGGGTGGGTGATGCGGTGTGTTTAGTGTCTACCAAACATAGCGTTTGTCTGATGGCCAAAAAGCACAATTCTGGTCTCATCAGACAAAAGAACTTTTTTCCACTTGACCATGGCGTCTCCCATATGCTTTTCTGGTGAACTCTAGTCAAAATTTAATGAGTTTTCAGACAGTGGCTTTCTCTTTACCACTCTCCCATAAAGCTTTGACTGGGGAAGAACCAGAACAGTTGTTGCATGTTGTCTCCCATCTCAGCTGCTGAAACTTGTAGCTCCTTCAGAGTAGTCGTATGAGTCTTGGTGGCCTCTCACAAGTGTCTTTCTTGCATGGCTTTTGAGGACGTCCTGAGGTAGATTTACACGTGCCATATACTACACATATACATATACCATATTAATTTCAACACTTTTTCTCTGAGTTGTTTGGAGTGTCCTTTTGCTTTCATGGTGCAATGGTAGCCAGGAATAATGATTAACCAAAGGCTGAACTGTCTAGACACAGGTGTCTTAATACTACAATCACTTGAGACACATTCACTGCACTCAGGTGATCACCGTTTCAGTAATTGTGAGATTACTAGCACCAACTGGCTGGACCCATGTTGAATAGGTTAGCCACTTTAAAGAGGGTGAATATTTATGCAGTAACTTTTTTTACCTTACATATTTTCATAATTGACATTACTTTGTTGAGATCTGTTTTCACATTGACATCAAAGCATCTTTCTTTATACCTTTTTTGTCAAAAAAGCCAAATTTTATTTACCATGATTGATTTATAAAATCAACTAGAATGGCCGTTTGAGGCAGCAGACCTACGCCTAAGCAGCGCCACCGAGGAACTTAGCTCCCATTGATTACTATGGTGTTCAAAATTTGAAGTCTGAGAAAAACCGAACAGGTGCGCGGATCATCACCAAAATCTAATTGATTCTTCCCTGTCACTATCCCAATATTCCCTGAAAGTTTGGTGAAGGTCCAACTTTCCATTCTCAAGTTATCTTGTACACATACAAACAAACAAACAAAGATACGGAACCCTTTACATAACCTACTGCCGATTTCATTGGCGTGGGTAATAAAAGGGTAAAACATCCAAGGGGGTGAATAATATTTATAGGCACTCTATCAGTATCAGTTTCAGCCCACGTCAGAACCAGTAACCTACCATAGTGTACCATTACTTCAGCTAAAAATGGAGGTACAGGCACGCAGGTGATTTTAGTCAAAATCCATTTTCAGTTGTATGCAAGAGCTCCGATTTATCTGACTTCATGCACACAGTCAACTTTAAAGGTATTGACTTGAGGACCAGAGTAATGAGAATAAAATACAACACACAGCTATGTAAAAGTGAATTCCTACTGTTTGATCTGTGCAGGTTAAAAAGAGCCACAGCTATGTATCTGCAGGAGGATTATTGGACATCAGGACATGAGTAACACAGTTATGAAGCTGTACTGACAGCAGGTTCAGCTAAATCATTAGCTTCTCTGCCACCAGCACTAAAAGCCACACCAGCTTCAGACTCTTTGATTCCCATTTCCCCTCTTTCATGAAACACTGAACAAACAGTTGCCATACCACACCGCATCCCAGGGGCTGAATGAAAACGTGTTTGAATGATATAATTACCGACAGTTCGGCAGATAATTCGATATATAGGACATCATCTAATGTACAGTGCATCATCTTCACTCTAACACCTCCAGACAGAAAGCCAATACATTAGACACAGTTTAGTGTTCGGTGAAAGGATTGAGTTTTATTTTGCCAAATGTTACACTAGTTCATACACAGCTTTCTTTCAAGTCAAGCTGCAATAATTAAGTAACGTGAGAAAATCAATTAATTTCTTTTTGGTCACATGTTACATTTTCCATAAATCTTCAGCCTTGTCGGCACACCCTTATTCATGTTTCAACCAAAGTGCCTTCACAGAAAGTATTAATTTCAAAGACACACCAAGAGTGCTGTGGTGATGAAATTGATTTGGTTTCAATTTATTAGAGTCTCTTTTGGCTTTTGGGTAAAATCATGCTGCCAAAATTTATGGCTCATGGAGATGCTCAAGAAATTGTTGCCAAATTAAGTGGGCAATACTTGAGTGACCCTCTGGGCACACTTTTACACAATCAACCAGACAGAGAGAGAGAGAGAGAGAGAGAGAGAGAGAGAGAGAGAGAGAGACAGAAGGTTGGCTGGATGAAGAGTTGCAGCAGCACTGATGGAAAAGAGAGGCGCAGGGTCAGAGTGGATTTTAAGACATGAACAGTGTAGCACTATACTGCATTAACTGTGATAGCCATTGTGTGAGTTTGAATAAGTGAAGGGAATTTCTTTAAGTATCAAAGCTGGGCACACGTCCATGAATTAACTAATATTTGTTCTTTTTTTAATGTGGATGCTAACTTACAAAAACAGTTATATAAGAATTTAAAATCCAAGTAAGATTATTTTTCCATTGGTATCATTCCCCTCACTTTAGTTAATTTCTATTGGTAGTTATCGTAACTTGTAACAACTTGAATGTTAACTGAGTTGAAAATCACAAATCCTTCTTGTAATACAGATTTATTGAGCAGTAATAAAAAGTCTGTTCATTTATGCATTTAGTAGTTGGTTGACACTCCTATAGCACAAATAATTACAACAGTGCAAAATATTATGGAGGCAATCAGCCTTGGTACCAGAATTAAGCATGAGAATAAATGCTTGGACTAAAACTAGAATAAAATGTTTTGTAGTTTTCATCTAAAACTAGACTCAAGACTAGACTCAAATTCAAAAAGGGTGGAAATGACTAAAATGGGACTAAAACTAAAAGACATGGAATCGAAGGACAAAGACTAAAATCAAAATTAGGTCAAAAATAACACTGGACTTGATAAAGCGCAGTGGAGCAACTCCAGCAGGTGACATGTCACCCCAAAACATCATGACTATAGAAACTCAAAAAACGTGTCTTCAAACACCTTGGATTCTGGGCCTCCCGATCCTCCTACAGACTCTGGAATCAGAGGCGGCTGGTGCATTTTTTTTTCAGGGGGGGCTACAACAAAATCCCAATTTGATATGTTATGTATGTAAGGTACATCAAAGATGTTACTACACCGAGAGTTAAGTTATATTAATATGACATCTGCATTGTTTGGTTGGTGAACAAATATTAAAATAAGATGGCTATAATAAGGGTCATCAGCAGCCACAAGTAGCTAACTCTTATCACAGTCAACTTACATTTTTAACTTATCACACATTATCAACTCAATACATGACAAAATGATGTTAAAGAGCTGATTGAATGTTTATTTTAAATAGAAAAATTTACAAAAGGCATAAGGTGCCAGTAGTCACTGCTTCAATAGTGACTGGTTAAGTAAATATATATCTATACCTGAATGCAGCAAAAATGCTTAAACCCACAAAACTATTATTGATTGATTGATTTACTTACTTCCTAATATTAGTCACAGCTTTGTTGCTTCATCCTGATATCTGGCCAGTCAGGTCCAAGCTCATCTTTGTCCTCCTCTCAAAACGCCTTATTCTTAAACACTCGACTGAGTTTTCTTATTGTATTATGCTAACTGTCTTCCTAGCATCTCTCGATGAGCTAACCAACGAATGCAGGCGCAAAACCTGTCAGACAGCCAGTATTTACCCCAAGGGTGCATGACTTCTTCTGTGTGTCTCAAATTACAAAGCATATCTCTCTGCTGCCACCTGTTGGTGTCTGGCGAGTGGTTAGTGATAATCCCTTCAGGTAGCACTCATGTTGCGCCCAGAGGGCTCCTATCTCTTGTACTAAAGGGGAGCGAATGCGCACGCGCAGCCTTAAAATGGCAGTGAATGGAAGCCTCCAGGGCCCTATTGACCAGCCACCACTGTCTGGAACCTTGATTTACAAATGAAACATAAAATTTACTTTCATTTGAAAACAGGACTTTGGACCACAGTCCATTTCCTTTTCTCCTTAGCCCAGGTGAGACACTGATAATGTCTTTAGTTCGAAGTGTCCCCAATGATTATGGTTGTGTGTACTGCATTTGAGGAAGAGAATTAACGGACAAGATATTGGACTTTCCAATAACATCCTAATATTTAAAAGATAGTGGATCATCAACATTTAAACAAAAAATGTCCAGTAATATTTCACTTTCTTTTATGAGATGAATCCAGAATATATGGAAGTTAACATTTTCATTTAATCACAGCAAAAAAAAAACTTACTTTATCATGATATTCTGATTTTACAGAAAACCTGTAGAGCTGATATATCGGCTGTTTATATTGGCAGTATAAATCATGCTTCCCTCTTAAATATCCATAAAATGTCCTTGTGTGCTATAAGGTATAGGTGGCCCCCATAGGCCCATTGGGAGCCCTGATACTAGACTGTCTACTGCCCCGCTCCTCTTTCAGGTCTGCTTTACTCGGCCTCTCCTTGCACAAGAGAAACACTGTGTTTCTTATACAGTAAAAAGGTGTTTATATATTGGTATCATCATCAGCTAAAATGAGTTTAGAAATATTGTCAAATTGGATATTAGCAAAAATCCAATATCGTGCATCCCCAATTTTTACATAAATCATGGGACATGACAGCAATCCTCTTCTAAAAAACAAGGTCCTCATATCCTCAAACTGTAATAAGCCAAATCTGCACTGAAAATTTATGTTAAAAATCTATATTGAAATACCAAAGGCCTAACTGAGGCCCCACTGGATGACTATGTTGCTAAATGGCATTCAGAAAATGGAAAAACACACACCCTAAAGCAGAAAAACTGCTGTTTAACATCAGTGAGTATGATGTTGTGCCACATTATGATTTATACCCACCCTACAGGCATGTGAAGCTGTTTAGCTGGGACTTGTTGTGGCACATCTCCATGGTGATGATCTCAGCTGACAGATGCTATCCGTGCATAGTCTGAAATGAACTTAATATTATTTAAAACTAGTTGTACATGTTCATATGTGTTAGAGAATTTGATGGGGCTCATCGATGTGACACAATGATGAGGCCAACATTACAGAAAAAGAAGTCATATTAAATTCCCTGTAAAGCAATAAAAAATCTCTATTCAAGGTGTGTTTTATGGCAGGCAACTGTGTTATAAAACGCCAGGCTAAACTTCTGTCATGAAAAATATCTCTAAGTTTATAAATGAAGCTTCAAAATCATGAAAAATGAGGCTGTGAATTCTGCTCTTGAGTGATGTGGGTTGAAGCCACGCCCACTCGCAAGAAATGCAGTCCTCTTGAAATTAAAACAATGCCACAGCCTGAATGGAGGACTCATCTGTCTGCTATACTGGTATGTTTCAACTCTTGAAACTCTCACGTTTCTCTCTTCTTCGTGAAATGTCTTTGTTATCAGTTTCTGCTGAAAACACCCCATTCCCTAAGTTTTGCACTTTGAAATAAAAGTCTTCGCTGGCGATTGGGATTGGCAGCTTTTAGTGTGATAGACTTGGCAGGAATAGAAGGTGTCTGTCATTAAATACTTTACGGTTCTTTAACATAGCAACGTTAGCAGACAGGAAGGATTGAATTGTTGCTGCTTTGAGAGAGACAAAGCCACAGTCTTTTAATTATCCAGGACTGGAGTGAACTATGGATTCAAATATAACTTCAGCAGATAAGATGCTTGTTCTTGCTGTGAGTTGTTCGACTGAAAAACAGACAAGCGATCCAGCAATTAGTTTGTATCCTGAACTATGGCTAGCTGCCTGGCTCTGTGCCAGAGCAGAGAGACAGAAGTTGGGGATTCAATTTACTGTTTTCTGGTACAAATCTCTCTGTAAGGATACTTTTAATGACCACCGTGGTTGACAAATTGACAAAAACACAGCATGTAGCTGTCTATTAACTTTCACTGAAGGCAGTGACTCCACTGAGATGAACTGCTCTGTCATTAGCATTAGGGAGGTGGGCTAATTCCGCCAAGGGCCTGGTGATATCGTGGGCTTCTGTATTTGCCCTGTTCAAATTCAACCAAGCCAGGAATTAGGTGAACAACTTCTTAACAGCCTAAATCCAAAATTCAGTCACCCAGAGAGCTCAGTGTTTACATGTTTACAGCAGCCTTATTCCAACATCTGTGTGTTAAGACAAATTTTGGATGTCACTTTACAGAGGCTTTAATCCTTTAGCCATGTAAAAAACTGCTAAAGAATTCCGTCTAACCTTTTAACTCAAGGCAAAAGTATTCAGCCCTTATATGCTGGGCTATTTTCTACAGAGCACCATCACATCTGCCATATTCACCCTTATGAATGGGTTTATAAAGCGCTTTAGAGGAGACTGAAGCGCCTCTCCATCACCACTCCACCAGCACCAAAAAAAGGAGAAAAATTAATTAAATTCTGTATGAGACAAAGGCTTAGGACATAAAGGGCTGCTGTTAGCATTTTTCTAGCCCATTGATTCCTTGTTACTACTGCACATTATGGCCCCCTGAACCCTCATAAATCAATTCATAGCCCATTGTCCTTTTTCAGACGGCTCTCCTCACTGTTGGCTCTAACATGGCCGAGGTGACAATAATCTATTGTTTCAGTTTAAAGCTCAGCGCCGCACCCCAGACCCATGGCCACAGAGGCCAGCAGGATGTATGTGCTGCCTGCAGGGAGAGAGGCCACTACTGAGCATCGGCTGACACACAAGGGTCGAGCTGTGCAACGCAGGGAATCCATCTTTGTCTTTGTGAGGGATACACATAGTGTGTGTGATAAAGTTAGAACACGGCTAAACCTAAAAATACCTGCACACGTCTGAAGAGATTATAACAAGCAGAGAGACAGGAAATCCAAGATAAATGTAATTAAATGACAAGTGAGTCTTCTTCTTCTTCTTTCTGGGGAGTTGAAGCGTGGATCAAAATTGCTAAATTGTATAACAGAGACATCTAAATGCAGCATTCTCTGTCAGCTGCAGTTTTGGTCTTTCACGATTGTAGTTTTAAATGTTCCCTGAGGTATCTGCTTGATTGGATTATAATTTGTTTTCCCAGTTTGATTCATCAAAAGGTTCTCCAGGAATGGAAATGAAACACAAGTGGAAAGCATAAAAAAGCTGAAAATACAAGTGTTATATTCTTCTTTAGAATGGAAGGGAAAAAGAGGCAGGGATACAAACAAAATGATCAGTTATAAGAGCTATGAGCTAAACAACAAGATTTAATTTTGACTATGCTTGTTTACTACTCATCTGCTGGTAATGTTTTGAGTGAACTGTATTTGTAGCCTATATTACAAAAGTTGAGTGTTGTTCGGTACCTTGAGGGTTCGCTGTGTAACAGGCTGTGACTGAAGAGATGGACAAAAACAAAGAAACTGATTTTTTTGCTGAGCAGACTCGTTTCAGTCTGGTAACAATCGGGCTCCACATCGATTTCAGCTGGTGTGAGGACTGACATTAAGTAGACCAGTGAAGCAGCTAGTTAGACACCAGAGCTTAGCCTGAGATCATTAAACAACACTAGTGCACGTGTCTTGTTTGTACCTCTGCAGACACTCAGCCTGTGTGTTTTTCTTCTCATGGCTGCATCGCATTACTTACTTGTTAAGGTAAGGCTGCTTTTATTAGGTGGTACATAAAAGTCATATGATAATTAACAAAAAGAGAGACATTGTCAAAGTCAAATGAGGTTATTAACAATTTTTAGCACAATCAGTAACATGTCTGGTTGAGCAGGAACAGATAAAACTGAAATTATGTGGGGGGGGTTTCAGCTGGCAGGAGTCATACTGGCCTTATTTGTGTGCTAATTCTTAATATTTCAGCTGGATTTAATAAAGGATGTGAGTGTTCAGTCAGCAAACCATTTTCACCCTCACTAGTCAGAAACAGAATTACAAATCTGTTTAACATATTTTGAATATTTTTATTTCTTGGCCCACTGTGCTGGTTTTTCATTATTATATTGTTCAAGTTGCTGTGCTGCAAACTACCACTAGACAGCGCTGTAGCCATAGACCGGCCCTGTGGCTCTGCTGAAAAGGCCTGCTCTGCCCTCTTGACTACTCAAATCTATAGGCTACATGTAAACAAAAAAAGCATAAGAACAGTACTTAGGACTGTATTATTATCAAAAATAAGGAAATAAATATCTACAGGTGCATCCAAAAATTTTTTAGAATATTATGTAAAAGTTTATTTTCCCATGATTTACTTCAGTAAGTTAGACTTCCATGAATTCTAGGTTCTTCACATAAAAAGTGAAAAGTCGGCTATCTGAAAATATTAGAAGGTTTCCTGAGCCCACTCTGGTTCAGTACACACAACTGCAATCATGGGGGAGACTGCTGAGTTGACTCTTCTCTAGAAGACAATCATTGACATTTCTACAAGGTGGGTAAGCCACAGAAGGTCATTGCTAAAAGGCAGGCTGTTCTCAGAGGCTGTATCAGAGCATATTCAGGGAGAGCTGACTGAAAGGGAAAAGTGTGGTAAGAAAAGGTGCACAAGCAACAAGAATGAGTGCAGGCTTCAGAAGAATTTCAAACAAGGCAGATTCAGTTACTTAGGGGGACTTCACAAAGAGCAGACTCAGGCTGGAGTCAGTGTATCAAGAGCCATTACACCTAGACAGGTCCATGAAATGGAGTGTTGTGCTACTCCTGAACCACAGACATCATCAGTGACTCACCTGGGCTAACGAGAAAAAGAACTGGACTGTGGCTCGGTGGTCCAAAGTCCTGATTTCAGATGCAAGTAAATTTTAAATTTTATTTGGAAATCACATTCCCAGGATCAAACATGGCACAGAATCCAAGGTGCTTGGATTACAGTGTGATGTTTCCACAGTCAGTAATGGTTTAAGGTGCTATGTCATCTGCTGGTATTGGTCCACTGTGCTTTATCAAGTCCAGAGTAAACGCTGTCAGCCATCTACCAGGAGATTTTAGAGCACGTCATGCTTCCATCTGCTGAGAGGCTTTATAGAGATTCTGATTTCCTTTTTCAGCAGGACTTGGCACCTGACCACAGTGAAGCTGAAACTACCAGAAACTGGTTTTCTGACCATGGTATCACTGTGTTTGATTGGTCAATCAACTGGTCAGGGCTGAACCCCATAGGGAATCTTTGTGGAAAAGTCAAAAGAAAAGTTAGAGACATCATACTCAACAATACAGACAAGCTGAAGGCTGCTATCAGAGAAATCTAGGCTTCATAACACCATGCCATGTCGCATAGATGCAGGGATTTGTGCAAAAGGAATTTATGATAGTGGATTTAATTATCAAGATTAAAACAATAAGTCCTGAAAATTTTATTTGTATGAGAGGAAATCTAAAATATGTGGATGTTTCACTTCTTGAATCCAATGTCAGGAAAAAATGAACTTTCTGATGGTATTCAATTTTTTTTTTAGATGGACCTGTATGTTGGCTGTGTCAGTTTAAACTTGCATGTTGGCTAAATCAACATGCAAAAACTAGTGATGCTCTTAGGCAACATCCAATAAAACACTAAATATAACTCCTTTTAACTGGCTAGAGTCAAAAAAGCACCCAGGAACCAGTCAAGACAGGGCATTATCTCTTTAAGACAGGATTACAGTGGCGTTGGTAAAAAGCTGTAGTTTGTTTACCACTTCCTGTAGTGATAACACTCAGTGTTATCTGTGAGTATAACTCAAGATGCCATCAGTGCTATCAGCTCACTGTTGTAAGCACTGGATTAAAGAACATTATGGTGCCATTACTGCCATTAAAGCAGCCGACCAGCTGCCTTCCACTGTTACCCTGTGTTCCCAGCTTAGCTCAGCTTTAGCTCGGCCGATTGAGTACAAGAGTTTCTTTCCTTGTTTCAGTGTCATCCAGACAGGAGCCCTGCAGAAAGCCCAACGGTATCTGAAGAAGGACTCAACTCTTCTCCCACCTCAGACAGACAATATAAGTCCTTTTCTTATCCTGAAGATGGATGTTGACGCCACAAGACTTTTAACTTGCTGGAACCATGGAAGGACCATTAATGTGATTTGAAAATGAAACAGTCTTTAAAATCTAATCAGAATCCATAAATCTGTATGGGAACATCCTTTCTTTTACAGTTAATTCATCATTGTAGATAAATCACACCATCATTGATTCTTTTAGTAAAAATGTCTAAATTATGGATTTAGATGATAGACTACATTTATGACTGGGAAAAATTCAAAAAGAACCTTTTGGGATGAGCACTTAATGAGCTCTTGTTCAAACAGAACCATTTATTATTATAAGTGTCCTTAGAGCACTGGCTGTTCCCTCAACCTTTTCTCACATGACTCATACATGCTGTGCAGGTCCGTCTTCTGAAGACAGAAAATTGCATCATGTCTTTGACTTGTAAAGGTGTGAAGGCTCTGAGATGTGGGTGAGGGGAGGTGTTGTAGACTGCTGAATTCAGTCCTGCAACAGCCTGTGAGCACAGCTGTAGGCACTCGTCTAAAGGTCATTGCCTCCTGACCAAGCACCCCATCAGACCCTGTCACTGAACAGAACACCCATAAAGTGACATGTGATGATGCCTCTTTACTGCTTTAAAGTAACAGGCATTCTTCTCTCAGTGTGGTAAGTCTTTAATTACAACCAAAGTGCTCTAAAGCCTCTCCTTCTACTACAGTCATGATCTATCTTTGAAAAATATGGCTTCATGCTGACTTTAATTCTGTTGATAACTGGTTTTATTTTGTTGTTTCACTTGCATCTTATAAAAACAGCAGATTGGTCATTAGTCATTAGTCATGTGATGTACCATGAATATGGTGTGCAAGAATATGGTGTGTATGGTAATTTATTTTGCATGTTGAAGTCCCATTTTTCCAGTCAGTCAGGTGATGTGTTGTGGTCAGCTGTGTCAAATGCTGCACTGAGATCCAGTGAAACTGAAGTTCTGCTACAAAGTGTGTTTAATTGGATATCATTGAACACTTTGACCAGAGCAGTGTCAGTGCTGTGATATATTCAAAAACCTGACTGGAAAATATCTATACAGATTATTTACCATTAGAAAATAATTTAAATGTTGAAACACAGACTTTGAATTGTTTTACCTAATCCCCAATAGTCCGCAATATGATGCCAGGTGGTAAAAATATAATTGTGGAGTTTTTTTGTCATAAAATAGACTAAATAAACATACTATAATCTAAAAAAAAAAATTAGAAACATTTTTTTTGAAGGGTACTTTTTGGGGCGCATTGCCTCAAGGCAACACTGCACTATTATGGAATGGAATGAACAAGAAAAAACATAATTCAAAATAAAAAAAAAAGTTTTTTTAAAGCATATTGGAATTGCAAAGTAGCTGCAACAGGTTGCAATTCATGTTATTTGAACTTTAATGATGAAAATATATTTTTTAATATCTATCTTACTATATTCTGGTAATAATCATTGCTGTAAGTTTACCGTCACTGTCCTCATCCTGATCCACATCACTTTTCACTTTCCTCATCCTCATTCTCATCGTGATCTTGATCTTGACTTTGCGGATGACACTGTGAACCTTGTGGAGATTACTGATGTCTATGTGGGGGCTCTTTACTTGCTGATTGAGGAGGCTGAAGCATTGGGGATGCACATCTCCAAGACCACAACAACGATTTTGGGATGTGTTGGGTGGGCCATCAAATCTTTGTCTGTGAATGGTGAAATTTTGAAGTTGTAGAGCAGTTCACCTACCTTGGTAGTGTAAAACATTAATCTTCTGACTGTAAGGCTAAGCTGAACTGCAGACTTGAACTTGCGCATGGGTCGATGGTCTTGCTGAGCAAGACAGTATGGCTTTCCCAGTATCTGAGCATGTGGACAAAAGTCCGTCTTTTGGTCCTTGATCCTACACTTATGTGAGGCTGACTGATGCCAGTGGTGCTGGCTGGACTCCTTTGTGACAACTCTCTTTTGGGTATCGTTGGCAAGATGGGTCTAATTCTGACATGCTCAGGAGGGCAGGGATGGAGAGGGTCGGCTGCCTGATCCAACTCATTACATATTGGGTGCCTAGGTCCTGGTGGGCTGGTCCAAATGCCGGGAGCAACGGCATGTGTCATGGAGGGGGCAGCTGGGAGAAACCTGGAGAGATGGGGCATGGGACTGGAGGATGGCCATCAGGAGGCCAGAGCAGTACAGGACCAAGGTTGACATGGGGAAGTGTCAAACTGGCTTAACCTGACCTGTGATTTTCCATGCATCCTGTACAGAAGCCGCAGACTTAAAAATAGATTTTTCCTTGCTTTTGAGATATCATTTTGGATATGTGGTCTTTATGTCTCTCCTTGAATGGAGTAATTTTTCCACAATCACTGTTTTGCAGGTCTGTTGCATTCAGTAAAAGAAGAAATCAGTGAAAGAAGTGGAAAAATACAGATTTAAATGCCATCTGCATCCACACGAAAAGATATACCGAAGCCAACTGACACTTTTTTGCTTTTTGTACATCAGGCCTTAGCTTTAGAGGTATTTTCTGCTCTCAAATGCTTTTCTTTAGTGGACAAATTACACTTATATTCAAAGTTATTTCTTCTCCTCTCTCAGCTGCACGAAAAGTTCACAGCAAAGACAACCTCGGGCACTGAGTGATGTCAACAAAGCATTTGGGAAATATGGAGAGATAGAAAAACCTGTGGATGCTGATGACATGATAAGGGAATAAAGGGCATCAGTAAAGTAAATAGCATCACTTAATAACTAGAAGAGCAGGGCATATTACAGAATAATAATGTCCAGTGCTGTTAAAGGAGCACAGAGTCTCATATAGGACACAGCTCTAACTGTGACATACTGTATTGTTTGGACACTGTGACATACTAAATGGAGCACGAGGTATGCAGACCTTCTGAGGAAATGAGGCTTTACTCTGTGTCTGTATGGCTGATTTAGTGCTGATGGTGCACAATAAACCAAGGAGTAGTAAATTAGTTCCAACAACAACAGCCAAATAGTGTTGCAATACCACAGGCTGAGCTGACTGCTGCATGTTACAAGTTACTGTGATGAACGGTGGGGATGGACATTAACCAAAATTCATTTACCCTCATAACCTTATGAACTTACAAGGGTTTTTTTCACACTGACCTCCCAGGCCTGGTCTCCCTTTCTCCAGCACAGCCCACTCCTCTGTTTGCAGCTTTAAGGTTGTCCACCGTGTGTGCTGCTCATCAGCGCTGCATGCGTGGAGTACAGCGGTCCTCAAATCCCAGCTGTGAATTAAATGACAAGTGATGGTAACATATGACTCCGTGGTGAGAGTTGTGCCCGTGTCTGTGCCAACAGCCACTTTGTCAACATGCCGCAAAATCAGCTTTCAGTTCAGCTGCTTTCCTCATACATCTTTTTCCATTCTCATAGCTGTTGTTCGCCATGATGGTGGGTTTCACTCTGGCCTGCCTGATGCCATCAGCCCATGAAGCTTTCTCTTTATAGAAGCATAGTTCTTACCATTTTCCTAACAAGCTGATCTTCTCCACTCTGGTTTAATCTCATCGTGTGCTCACAGAGCAAGCCAGTGATGTGATGTGAGAATGCCTGTTATCTGTCTCTGCTGGTTTCTATTTGTGCTTTAGGTGCATGTGGTCAAGTATGGAACAAATAAGCAAGTTTAATGCATCATTACACTGCTCTACACTTTATTATTGCCTTTTTGCACTGCTCAACATCACACTTCCTGCTCACAGCTGGCATGGTGCATGTAATGTTGCCACTACTGTAGCATTTAACTTGGACTGGCGTACAAGTATTAAAATTTTACTGTATGTTCTTGCACCATTAATGTCCACATGAACACAAAACGCACTGTGACATGCTATAAAGAGCACACCATGCCAAAAGTAGTCTGTCCTCTACTATGCAAGCGAAGCAGCTCACTCACAGATGGAAACGATGTCCTTGACTTGTGAAAATTGTCTAGTCATTCCTCTGCACTTCAGCACTGTCCCACCCAAGGCCACCCATAAAGAAGGATAAAGGAGGGAACTTTCTGGGACCCTGCCAAATGGGGGGCCCATGGAGGTCAGCAAAATCATGGCCCATTGTAAAGTAAATCTGTCCTAATCATATTTTGTCTTTAACCTGAATAGTAATCACTCTTATCAGAGCAATAAAATAAATGTGATTTCTTTATTGCTGCTGTACTATACAGCCTTTCGTAAACCTCTTGTCTTAAAACAGACCTGCTTTTTAGGTAATGATAACAATGTGGATGGGACATTTTACCGAGATTTAACTTTGATAAAGCATTCTTTCACCATTAGAAGAGTGAGTCAGATTCTAAGGCCAGGAAATGGTAAGCAGAAATGCAACCATTTCTAAACATTTCTTTACAGAGCAAATCTCACAAAATATCCATTAACCCCAATACTCATGACCACAGCAAACTTTAAATATGGATGGCATCAACTTCTTTTGGACTCTAACTACACTGACCTCCAACAACATGCAGCAACAGGATTTGGGGTTTTCAAAAGGATTCTTCACCTCTTTGTAAAATTTGGATGTTGAAGTTACTGGTGCGTTGGTCTGGAAAAGGAGTCTCCTTGGAAGCATGTTGTCATCTGGGTCAGGGCACCATTTGATGAGGCAAAAATTGTAAGTTCAGTTTATTTGCTATGGGTGAGATGATGTTCATTAAAGAATACCAGGCATACTGGTGAATCCACCAGCACAGGTGACATTGTGACAGGATATATTGAACCAAAACAAAAGGTGAGCAAGGAGACAGGAAGGGATGGCGATTTGGTCAGGGGGAATTGATAGCCAGAAGACAAGGTAAGAATTTAATTTTCATACAGACAGAGTGTGATGATCAAAAGGAGTTAACATGGAAGAAACAGACATCTGTAGTGGAAAAATAACTAGATAATTGCGAAATGACACAAAAAGGGCGACGTGTGGCAAAATTCAAACATAGGTGTTAAGTGGCAGAAAAAGAGGTCTGAGGTGACAAAAAAGGGATTTAAAGTTGTAAAAAAAGGTGACAAAACTGGTAAATAGTGGTGAAACACCGGTAAATGCGGGTTTAATGTGGTACAAATGTGCTAAAAAGTGTAGAAAAGTGGCAAACATAGGTGTAGAGTGGCAAAAAAGAGCTTTGAAGTTGCAAAAAGGGGTTTGAAGTTGTAAAAAAGTAAAGAAACTGGTAAAAAGTGGCTAAAATTAGTGTAAAATTTCAAAACCAGCAGTTAAAAATGGCAAAAACTTGTAGAAATTAGTTAAAAATGCAAAAAAGTAGGAAAACATGGTGAAAAGATGTTTAGCATGAATTGTTAATTTCAACATCAGACCCTGTAATATGTTGACACTTTCAGCTCCAAAACAACAGGCCTGGTCCAACAAACCTCAGCTGGGCCTCGTTTTAACCGCTAACAGTTACAGTGACCTCCATAGTCGATTCAGGTGTCTCTGTTCATCGACATGGTGGGAGAGCAACTGTCTGTGTAAGCATGTCAGAAATCCAGGAATCTGAACACCAGTGACATCAAACCGATGCTGGAAAAAGAATGGTGCAGAGGGTGGCACTGAAAGCCCACACATCTGAAAATTAACACTGTGAACACTTTCTAAAAAATCTTTACCCTAAAATAAGTTTTCCAAAAGGTGATTTAAAGTAACCTTAAATATTATTTGCACATGTTCAAAAAGCCAAAAATACCTGCCTACGTGTGGACCAGGCCTTAGATCAGTAATGAACCAAGACAGTCCTGAAAATAGTGCTGAAAATATATGAAATAAAATGGACCCTAGGATTGAAATGCAGAAGCAATGAAGCAAAGGATGCTTTGAGCTTTACATTTGACACTTGAAGAAATAAAGTATCACAGAATCTGATAGAAACTTTGAGGGGAACCTGAAAATCAGTTTGAAATTTCTCAACACTTTGGACGGTTCTGCATGAAATACTTGGTGCCAAAAGATAAAGGAATAAATTGACAGGATAGACTGACCAACTTTAAAACCCTTCAGTCCTGCTACAAAACTTAACACATGTAGCCGGCTTAGCAAGATGAAAATCTAAACCTTCGCTGCTGTGGAGTTGTTTTTTCCATTTACTGCTGAACTTAGATTAACAAACTCATGCTGATAAAAGAAGAATATTTTTTATAATGTAGATTGTTTCCTTGTAGGAAAGAATGATTACTGCTACTATTCGTGTCTGAGATTTTTGTATGTGTTAAAGGTCTTACAAACATCCACTTGAAAAAAAAAAATTGGTCATCAATAAAAAGAAAAACAGGAGATTACAGTCTCTGCAAGGCGGAGTAGCCATTGGGACAACTCCTAAACAGCTGAGCCGTTCCTGGCTGAACCGGCCCCTGGTCACTGAGATTCTATTTTTCAATTTCTTATGTGACTGCTAGTTGTATGAATGGTCCTCAGGCAGCTGTCGAGTGAGCCAGTCTGGCTGAGTGCGGACAGCAGCCCAGAGCAGAACACCGCCTGTTAGACTGGGGCAAATACTTTCAAAGTTGAGGGAGGGTACAAGCGCCCCTCCCAATTTAGACTGATCATTATTTTTGTTGAAATCTGACAGGCTCATTGTGGCATGAAACAAAACTGTTTGCAGGTGAAGTTGTGAAACTTAATCTTGCAAAATTGACTGACATTTACCATGGTGGTGGGACTAATCTTGCTGAGACCAGTGGAGCAGGCTATTTTTTTTGAGACTGGACAGAGCAGCAGGGACAGACAGGTAGGCCACATGACCATTTGTCTCCTTACCTGCACTTTTTCTACGCTGCATTTATCTTCTTCTCGCACACAGTGCATGCCCCCATTGGATGCACCGACTGCAGGTTTAGCAGCCTTTACACATTACAACACAACATGACACACCTGGGACCTTTAGTGGCCCCTGATCATGAAGCCCATTATTTACAAGGTAAGGTGACCTACGAAAAACACTTAAACTAATAGCCTAGTTTAAACATAAAGAGTATGTATGTAGTGCATGATTAAGTCTGTCACACCATGAATTCATGACAGTCACATCATCAGCACCACGGACAGCTCTACACATCGATCAGCTGTGACAACAGTGGCAGCTCAGAGGGCATAATACCCTCTCATATGTGTCTGTTACTCATCACCAACAAATAATCAACCAATCCAAATAAATGGCATAAAAACAGTTTACGAGAATATTACATATAATGAGCTACATACCAGGCCTGTGCACAGAAAATCAATATAGCTTTATGTCATCTTGTGCACCTTGCTGATACATGTATCTAAACAGATTTTACAGAATCGATGTGGCTATGAATGCTGTGATGGCAGTTTAAAAATATATATCCCCCATGATCCAGTTAACAAAAAAACCCAGCAGATGGAAGCAGTTGTAAAACTGCATTATGCATCTGACCTAGCCAAAACAAGTTGGTACTCAGAGCGGTAACAGGGATCATAGTATTCATCTACAGCCAAAAGACTAAAAGCAAACATACTGGATTATTTTAGGTTTCTTAAAACACCAGAAAGTCAGGAGTTGGACATGAGTTATGTAAGTTGTAATAAGGTAAAACACTGCAACAACACCAATTGTCATCGACACATATTGCCAGCTTATCAGCAGTTAGCAACAACAGCTAGGCTCACCAGGCTAATCTGTGTCATCCCAACTGTGACACTCTAAATTCCAATTTTCCTTCAACTTGTGGTCACAAGATCATAGGCAGCACTTTATGTTGTATTTGAAAAGACATAAGCCAAAAAGCAGAGCTGATGCGATGACTTCAGTCAGGTGCTTAAGGAATGCAACTACTGCTTTTTAACCCTCACTCATCCATTCATTACAGAAACAGAAGTTCAGTTTTATGCAAAAGTAAAGCAAAAAGTCATTCTTACAAATTCAAGTGAGCTGAATGAAAAATATTATTTTTTATTTGTTTGTTTTGTATTTTGCATTGTTGATTTGTTTTGTTAACATTGTGCTAACCATCTAATATTACTGACAGTTAATGCTGTTATTATGGAGTTGTCAAGAACAGAGTCACTTTTAAAGGTGATGGGAGGACAGATTGATGTCAGTCCTGTTGATGAGGAGGAGCAGGAGGAAAACAGAGCAGAAACCAGCAGAGAAAACACCTACAGATGCGGGTACATTGTGCAGGGCGATAGGTAATCATATTATGGCTAAAACTGGATATGAGATCGGATCATATCAACCTTTACACCTTGGAAGTTGGTTGTTTCTGTCTCTTATTTGCATTGATTTTGATGCTGAATCGATCAAGTCAGAGTACCACAGGTCTTGAGAATCTAATTCTGAGACAAAACAGTAGCCAGTGCACTGATGGAGAAAGCATGACAAAGCAAGTCCAAATTAAAGGCCATGTTGATTGCTTTCTTTGACATTAAGGGGTGTCATTTTGGAGGAGATGTTCCAGAAGGGAAGACTTTTACAAACAGGTTCTAGAAAAACTGGGCTGTACACAAAGGAACATGTTTTTAGTCTGTCAGAGGTTAAGAAAAGAATGGCAGAGGTTGTGAGACAACTGTCCGTAGAAGGGCTCGATGAATGCAGCAGTGTGTTGATGCAATGGGGAGTATATTGAAGGAGAAAGATGTTGAAAAATGTGTATACTCAATAAAATTGTATTGCAGCATTAGTCTTGTTTTTTTAATAGCCATACCTTGTATATCACATTATGGATTAAACAACTGTTGGTGAGTTTTTGATTTATCCTATTGCACAGTAAATTAATCATTATGGATAATTACATGTTTGATTTAAATTGAAACTACACCGGGTGAATCTTAGCTATATCCTGTTCTCATTTCCTTTGCATCGATTTCACAGGGATTAAAAACATAAAAACAATAATGTGTCTCCCATTAGCATTTTCCTTAAAAACAGATTTTCCAAAGCTTCATGTCCATCTAAACGCCTGAGCTCATGCTGTTGTCGCTGTCCTGCAGACATTTCTTATAAAAGTGATTTCTATTTCAGGCTTCCTGGGAGTCGAGCTAATTTAACCAGCTGGGGAGAAGGAATCAGCGTGAGGGAAGGACACGAGGTTAAGCAGATAATGTGCTCGCTGTCGTCCGTGGCTTCTTCACTTTTTCTCCTTTTGTTTGTTTGTTTTTAAGTTTCCCTGCAGGGTGTGTTTTTTTTTTTTCGTCCCCATTATCTGGGCTCTGCGGTGCTGTCAGGGTCTGGTCACCATTTCAGGAGCGAGGCTGAGATCACAGTGGCCAAGGGCACGTCCGCCCGCCTGTGACTCTACTGTCAGCACTAATGCATTCAGGGCAGAGCTACATGCTTTTTCAGGTGTGTCGTGGGCCGCAGCGTCAGCAGATTGTAATCAAATCCAATCTGGTATTAAAAAGACGATCTTGACACTTGACTCCATCAAAAGAAAAACAGTGAAAGTTAGTGTGTATAATGTGATTGTAGACAAGTCCTCCATGATCTCTGTGCCTCCATTCACCTTATAAAACTTTATATAGATCGCTCAATAAATTCAACCTTTCTGAATAGAGAAACTGTGGCACTGTGAGCATGCTCTGTTTGGGATGCTGATGCCTCCACTGTCAGAACAAAATACACCAAGAGAACACATACCCTCTGCACCATTATGTATTGAACAATACAAATGCATGTGCAGGAGGCTTCACTCTTGATGTTGCAGCTGATCTTTATACATTTTCCTGCAGCCACATTGACTTCTCACTTAAAAAGCACTTTGAGAAGACTCAGTCATGCAGGTGCTTGTGGAACTGGCCTTAAATCTCGCTCACTGCTCAGCTAGGAAATGTTAAGCATTCATCTATACCTTCACTCATGTATTCATTCAGATGCACAGTGTCACCTTAAAGGGAGAAACTGGATTCAGGAGAAAATCAATATGATAAACTGCTACTTGTTTTGTCCCTAAATTGTTTCAGTTTGGAAATCGATAGGCGAGCCAGAGCCATTCATCACCGTTTGAGAGAAGTGGGCGCCCCGCGGGAAAATATTAGGACCTTCGTGTGAAGCAGAAAAAAGAAAATGTGATGGGTGTTAGTGTGAGGTGGGTGAAAAGGGAGGTAAGCTGATGGCTGGCAAGGAGAGAAAAAAAAAAGAATAAAGACAAAGAGGATAAATACGGAGCTCTGAGACGAAAAAGAGTGGGAAGAGGAGAATTGTAAGATGCTCCTGTATCTCCTTCCTCCCCCTCTCTTTCTCACAAAAAAGGATGGATGATGTGCAGGAGTTTATCAGACTCTGACAGACACAATAAAAATAACCCTCCCAGTGTGAGACAAGCTCAAATTAATACAGTGCAGCAGGCGACGTCTGAGCCGGGTCATTAGGGGCCGCTGACAGCGTCATTAAGACAGTGGGCAGATTATAGCGCTTACATGTGACAAAGTGCCGACTTGGACTCTTGCCTTGTTCGTCCGCTGACCTTTGGCGAACGTCATCACAACTCTTTGAATCAAAGGGGAAAGGTAGAATGAAAACAGTGAATGGTTATCATGACAACAGTGTACCATTGTTTTTCAGTGACACATTGTATTTAGCTGTCCTTTAAAGACATGGATGAGCTTTTTCAAATGCCAAAACCACATTAAATGCTGTGTGTGTGTGTTTCTTTATGATGCTGGATCTAAATGTTTGTGTTTCCATGTGTTTCATTCCTGTTAAATGCAGGTTATTATACAGATAGTATGGCTACTGAAAGTGCATGTCTGGTTCATGTTCTATTTGGCTAGGATTCTGGAACTGTGATCTGCAGTCTTTGGCAAAGTGGTTTTCTCCACTAAATCTGTAGCATTTTCTAGTGTCTGGCTGGGACTTTAGTCATGTGTGACCTTGCTCACCGACCCCATTACTCTGTTCAATTTACCATATTCTTTAATACCATGTAAATCCATAGTGTCTATTTGCTTCCCCCCATTGTTTATGCAAACTTGAGCGCTTTTTCAGCAGTCTGTCCGCCAACAGCAGCCACTGTATCCGGTCTTCATTTATCCCACAGATCACACGATCTCTTAACGCCGCTGCCAACAAATAAACCAAAGTTACAGTCCTGCGTCAGCATTCTCAGTTCTGCCACATAATCACCCACACTCACATGCATATTACTTTGATGCCCTCTGTTGGCACCAAGGTCGTTTTCACACCTGATAGTCTGGGGGACTCGGTCCATTGTGGAACAGAAACTCCAACATTGTTGCATTTTCCTTTGGTTTGGTTCACATTCACACTGCTCTTAGTCAAACGGACCAAAACCGTCTGAACACCTGCAACC
The DNA here is from genome assembly GCF_018320785.1 of Cheilinus undulatus. Lineage (NCBI taxonomy): Eukaryota > Metazoa > Chordata > Actinopteri > Labriformes > Labridae > Cheilinus > Cheilinus undulatus. The sequence goes on along the minus strand of NC_054874.1, from coordinate 19,487,677 downwards.
TCTGCTCATTAGGGTTGCTGTCGTCACAAACAAATGGTGACGAAGGAGAAAAGAAGGCATAGAAGAAGAAATCAGTCTCCTTCCGCCGGTCTTTTTTTCCACATAAACTATGAAAAAACACCCCTGTCTTGGGGTTTCTGCTTTTGCAATGGGGCATTTAAAGCTGTCCAACATGTTGTTCTTTACATGAGACGAATAAATCAGCACCGTGGGCGTGAGCTTTCACACCACTTTAAATGAACCAGACTATCCGGGAAAACAGACCAGTTTGTTTAAAGCGGACCAAACAGCTCTGTTGTGAATGTGCCCTAAGATGCAATAACATTCCACAGTCACTTCATAACACAGGATAAGTACCAAAAATTATGACACTTTATGATTTAATCGAAAATCTGTACATATTTATGATTTTTTTTGGCACCAGTTTCGAACCAGTACACCCAGGAAGTGTTCTGAGAGGTATCAAGGACAACTGGAAAACGGTGAGGCACGTAAATCCACACAGACAGACACACTGGCCACCAATTATAGTCGTAAGAAAAGGTTTATTTTAGGATTTACAGAAAATGTTATTAAATCAAATGTTATAAAATGTTTATATGCAGTAACATCCGACAGATATATAATCATGCATGCAATTTGTCCTGGTATATGTATTTAATTAGGATAATAAAGAAAATGAGTGAAACTCTCAGGTCTTTTAAAATTAGGCTAGGACAAGTTTATGTTGATGCAACACAGTGATTTAAAAACAGTTATATAGTACTTTCGCACCAACATAAGCCAAGGTAAAATGCTAAAAATGTCTGCTAAAATGGCTTGGTATAAGGGTTAAAAGTCTCTCGAAAGGGGAGTGAGGAGGGCTAAAAGTGAGAGAAACAGTTATGAGGCTAAATCAGTCACTCATTTAAATAGGGCACGCTGTCTCAAATCAGGGGCAAGCTGGTCATCGATCCTTGTACCTCGCCGCCGCGGTCCACTTCTCTGCTGATATCCCACACACTCTCGCAGCCCGTCACCTGCCAAACGGGTAAAAAGAACGGCCACCAGTATGGTGTACAGAACACACAATCCAAAACACAAAGATGAGTCACCCTCAAAGTACCAGAGTGTTAGTATTATCCAAAGGATACTTACACCGTCGGCAGAACTTCTCACTCTGCCGCTGCCGAATTAACACTCAGGATTTTCCCCCCCCCTGGCTGGCGTTCGTGCTTAGCCTTGGCTCCTGTCCTTTGTCCTCAAGATGGTCGTTGTCCCCAAACTTTTTACAATCCACTCATCGGCATGCCTCCTGTCTCTCTTCCTCTCTTCGTCTCCTTAACTTCCTAATTCTGCTGTTGAAGGCCCTCCAGCCACTGATTGGCCTCAGCAGCTCCACTGCTGCACCTCATTGGTGCACTGACCTATAGGTGCAGTTCATCTAAAATCTATCTCAAGACTGATTGGTTCTAAAATCATCCAATAAAACCAAAGCAATTAAAACAATTAAGGTAAAACCAAAATTACAAAAAGATCAAGATCTGTATAAAAACTCAAGTATAAAAGCATGCCAAAGATACTATAAACAAACAGTAAAACCATAGTTCTGCCTTGTGACATATGTTTTACATATAAACTGGCACATCCACAATGTGACAAACCTTTGTTGAAATCCAGTTTCTGTTTCATCAGCTCTTGAGTATCAAACCAGTATCCTTTTACTACTGAGTACTGGGATACTAAACTTGGTGTCAGTATCAAAGTTAAGTTTGCATTGTGACAACACTGGAATCTGTTACAGATAGTGAATGCTGTCAGATTAGATTTTATTGCAGACTGTCTCCTCAGTAGCAGAGCTAAATCTCAGATGGTTAAAAAGCAGGAAGTTAATTAAGTGAATGTGTGATCTGAATTTAAATCAGCTGTTAGTAAATGAGTCTAACTGTTGTACTTTGAGAGAAAAATATGACCTTTTGTTTTGGTTTTAATTAGAGGAACTTTTGACGACTAATGCCCAATTGTATTACATAGACAGCAACGCTGTTTTGCTTGCTGTTTGGGCTTATTATCTACTTCCAATTTAGGGGGATATCATTATAAGTCCATTCCACATTGAGTTAATAAAAACTGCTGCAACAAACTATTCAAGTTCAAGAAAGTGCATTGAATTGCCATTAAACAAGGCATGTCGTTTAAAAAAGTGATATTCATGCTTGGAGGAGCTCAGTTAATTAGATGCTGTGGTGTTTACTACATTTCTGTGTTCACTCACACCTTCAGAGGTCAGAATACAACTCTACTTTTGGCATGAATTACAATAAATTGCTGTAAAAAAGCATCAGAAACTGATATGTGTTCCCTCTGGACCACAAGCTCATTTCTGTGTATTTGAATTAACACATGAAATTCAGTGAAAAGTGAAGATCTCTATTGGGTTTTGCAATCAAAGCCACTTCAGTCACGACTGGGAGATTCAAATAAAGCTGTGTACTTGTACATCTTATTTAACTTCAAGTATGGCAGGCCAGCTGAAATCTGAACAATAATATTAGTCACTAAATGGGCTGCAGCTTTTTGAACACAGAGCAGAGCAGGTAAACAGATAGGTGGGTGGTGGGGGGAGGTAATGACTTGGCAACCAGTATTTTCCTTTTATCATTTTCTGTTTGGAATATGATGTGCTGTAGTACAACCAGCCTTGAAATTAGACAGTGTCTGGTTTGGAAATGTGAGAAAATCACTCGCCAGGTGTGGATATGGAAGTCGTAACATCAGTGTGTAGCAGGAATAATATTCAGTGTTGCTAAAGCATGACAGAAACTTACAGATCATAAACAACACTTTTTTAAAACTTACTTGTTTATCTCTCAGTTCAAACATGGCAAACCTGATGCTGGCATTTTCTGCTGTGCACTCTCCACCTACCCTGGTACATCGATGCTTGAGGGGGTGACTTGGTCCCCACTCATCAGACATGCTGCTAACATTTGCTCGCCCCTCCACATCAGCAATGCATGGCTGTGTCCATACAGACTAATGGCCTGTCCTATCCATGCAGTAAGATACACAGCTAGAAGGCGTGTGAATCGATCAATACTTCAAGATTCGATTAAATTCTGATTTAGATGTCAGGGGTCAAGATTCAGTTCAAAATTGATTTTCAATTCAAGCTGATTCCCAACTCACAATGCACTCCCTAGCTGTTATAAAGAGGCCCTTATTTTAGTATCCACTCCAATCTGATGTGAATTAAGATGCTGAAAATTATTGACTTTTAAAGCCTAATAAAATGTTTTGAAGACAACATAGCTTTTATATTAATGATATTTTAATCTTAAACATGCATTTATGATTAAAGAAAATAAGAGAGCTTAAGCCAACAAGACTAGGACTCCTACTTTTCTTCTATCCCATTGGATTGGTTGAACACGGACAGAAACACATAACGATTCAGCTGCAGTTAGAGAACGGAGGGTAAAATACGCTCTCTGTATTCTGCACAACATCCAAGCTCACGGCTAACGCTGGACAATACAGGACAAGCCCACCATCATGATTGGAAAGCCAAGCCAAAACAGACTGGGAGTAGAGCAAAAACATTTTTTTTTTTTTTGTCAGAAAGCTTTCAGTGTTGCTCTCTGCGCTTGTTTGGATTTAGACACGTTGTCTGGTTCAGACAGAAGCACCGCTGCGGTTCAGTCTCAGCTAATGACTAGCAGGAATGCTAGTGCAGTCATTAGCAGGGACACAAGCAAATGCAACTCTGTATTCTATGGCTAATAAAATAGCGTCACTCAGTCAGTTACTTACTTACTTACTTACTCAGACATGGACAGAGCCATCTGTAGGGCTGACCCCAGTGATCAGCCAAAAAATAAGTATCAATCAAAACTTTTCAGTGAAACAGTGATGTGATGATAAATCTAAAGCCTTCGCCTGTTGATGAGGCAACAGTTTAAATGATGACTCTGTAGAATGTAGTATAAAGACACCTGTGTCTAGAAGGTCCAATCACTGGTTAATCTGTATTCCTGGCTACCATTACACTATGAAGACAAAAGAACACTCCAAGCAACACAGAGAAAAGATTATTGAAAAGTATACATCAGGAGACGGATACAAAAAAAGCGTCCAAGGCACTGAACATCTCCCGGAGTTCAAGAAGACTAGTGAGAGAGGCCACCCAAACACATATGACTACTCTGAAGGAGTTACAAGCTTCAGCAGCTGAGATTGGAGAGACTCTATATAAAAACTGTTGCCCAGGCTCTTCACCAGTCAAAGCTTTACAGGAGAGTGGCAAAGAGAAAGCCAAGTGGGAGGCACGTCGGAGACTCCATGGTCAAGTGGGAGAAAGTTCTTTGGTCTGATAAAACCAAATAGCGCTTTTTGGCTGGTGGAAGCACAGTGGTGGCAGCATCATGCTGTGGGGATGCTTCTTGGCAACTGGCCCTGGAAGCTTGTAAAGGTCGAGGGTAAAATGAATGCAGCAAAATATAAGAAAAACCCGAAGGACAATCTTATTCAGTCTGCAAGAGAACTATGAATGGAGTAAAGGCTTGCAGTGCTCAAATATTTTCATCAAAAAAGAGAGATTATATTGACCATGGATAATTTATAAAATCAATGAAGGGTAAAATATCAAAGGGGTGAATACTTTAAATAGGCACTATATAGTGGTTAGTTCATGAGCTCCATGTGCAGAGGCTGTTGTCGATCTCGGTTTGAATCTTGCCTTGACAATTTTCTCAGAAATATGCCTCAAAACACTATTTTCAGAGTTTGCATTTGTTTCAGACAGTGTCGGATGAAAGTAGTGATAATGCAGGTGTTGGGTATGCATGATGCACTAACAATGTATTACAGAATACTGTAGGACAGGCTGATTCATGCATTCAACATTTTGTTTAGTGCATCTGTCACTGCTGCTCGCTCTGGCAGGTGAAACAGCAGTGATAAATAAAACACTGAGGTGGAGTGTTCACCTTGCTGTAAAGTACTGATCACAGAGTTCATTGCATCACTTTGGAGTGCGAGCAAACATGATTTCTCATCATCCACTCTCCAGAGATTTTTGTGCAGTGAGGTGCTGAAAATAATCTATTTTGTGTTGATTTCAAAAGCATATGAGAGCTTTGAATGACACCTGTTCAAAAAATATCAATTCAAACAGCTGGGTATTTTATGATGACATGTTTTAGTCATCCGGTGCTCTGAATGAAATATTGAAAGCAGAGGTATGTTGGTGTTGACTTTGATCGCTGTCGGCCTTGCCCATCTTCTGCAGCTCTCCCTCTGTCGGACCAGATCAAAGCAACATGTGTTTCAAACCACAGCTTCCCCCATAACTCACTTTCGCCTTGTTCCGCTGATCTACAACAATGATATTCCCTTGAATCCATGGTGCTGCATGGACTTTATTCATTTATTTATTAGCCTGCCTGATGCTCGATGTCACTTCTAGAAAGGAACCACTGTTGTTCCTATGATGACACTGGAACACCAGCTCTGATTGGTGACACGAGTCTATAGACTAATAGACGAGGGATTCCACACAGGCAAATTAAGCCAGGCACTGTAAGGCAAGCTGTTCTTGCAGAGCTGTTTTGTCAGAGTGAGAGTCAGACAGGAGGATTTAAATGACACCAGCTCAGCACAAATAACTCTTTGAACATAAAATAGCTTTCAGTTTTTATTTGTGGGAGAAAAGACTCTCAAACAGGTTTTCAACATCTCTGCCACACTGACAAATAACGGAAGAGACACTCGGCTCTAAAAATTTATGTTTTGAAACCAGTAAAAATAGATTTACTGATGTTTGCGTCAGGATTAAAGATAAACCCAGCAGATGTATTGTGCAGTAAATGCCAACAACTCCATTGTTGCCTGTGCAAAAACACAACTGTTGCATACAGGAAGATCGCAATGACTGGGAATACTGAAGGCCCAAACAGAGCATCTTTATATTCATGTGAAGTTTATGCTTTAAAACATGCACCTTAGATGTGCAGATGACTAAATGCACAGAGCTCAGTGCACATGCAATGATATAAAACAGATTTATGAATAAGTTAATATGTAGATTTATATCTGTGGACTGTTATGGGAGATAAATAATTTGGAAAGAATGGGATCATTGCGTGAGCATGGCCTCAGGTTGTATGACTATGCACAGGGGCAATATTTTTTATTAACCAACAATCAATTCTATCAATTTGGCTGAATGGTTTCAAAGACTATGCTCATTAAAAGTGAATTGAATTTCGTTTGTAACACTTGCAGCATGGCTCCAGGCAATGCTAGCCTGCATGTTGGTATATTGGTTATATTTAAAGCTTTCATGGTTCAGAAATGAAAAGCGTGAGTGTGTTACCAGCACACTTAGAAGTACTAAAAACAACTTTGTAACACTGCATCAGTCCTTGACTGCATGCAACATGCACATGTGAAAGCTGGGAAATGGTCAGCATAGAGCAAATTACTTTGGTGTATTGTACAGATCTACTGCCCAATGTTGAACATCTTTCAGCAGGTTATTTTTTCTTCAGCTAGTCTGTAGAACAAAGTTCTTATCCATTATTTCTGTGCAGGGTTCTCCCTTCACCTTTGAGCTTGGTCCCTTAGTTTATTCATCACAGGCACTGTGCTCCTCCCTCACCATTGTGTTGTTATTAAAAGGTGGAGTGCTTCTCTTTTAGCAACAGAGGGGAGTAGCACTTTACATTATTCATTTGGAGGGCACAGCTAGTAACTACTGCTGCCCTGTGAGCATATATAAAAACAATAATTACAATGTCAGGTTGGGACATTGCAGGCTGCATGTTCAAACTGAGCTCTGCAAACTGGTCAACGTATTATAATTTAAAAAAACTAAAAGTTTGGTGTTCTGAATTGTTGGGTAATTTGACATGACCATACTAGGGTTTTTTAAATGCATGTTGCAATGTGAGTTTGCTCATTCTAACATTGGATGTGATAGTTGTTTTGCACAGGTGGCAGATGAAAAATGGGTGTTGGACTCTGAAACTGAATAAATAATTCTGTTTAGATAAAGTATTCAACATAAAATACAATCAATAACATGCACCTTTAATACTTATTTTCATCTTAAAAATTGTCCTTTTTCTTCTGTTTTTACTTGTACAAGTGCAGCCATCATCATTGACCACTGTGCACACCACTAATGACCTAATGAATATTCACGCTGCAAGTGGCTACTCCACTGCTCAGAGCTGACAGGATACATGGTGATGGAGACCAGGCTGCTGGTGTTGCTTTTTAACAGCTTTTCTCCCTCTAGGTCAGTGTTTCCCAACTATTTTTTCTTGGATCCCCCCCTACATGTATCTATGAAAAGTGGTGGTAATTGTTTAACTTATGAAACCCTAAAAAAAAAGGCCTATGCATGCTTTTCTTATTAAAAGACGTTTGTATAAACTATACAGCTTTTTCACGGTTTTAGTCAATATTTCCAATTTATTCATAAATTTCTGTAAATTTGGACTGTGGCCACAGTGGAACATGTAATTTCCTTGCTGATCCTCTGCCTTATGATCATTTCAGACAGGGTGCATTTGCTGCAAGATAGTTGCAGCACGAGTCAGCTCTGTCTTGCAGCATCGCTACTTTTGTCAGCTGCATTTCCCTGCTATGAGAGCCTTGTCTTTATTCAAAAGTGTGATGCCTAAAAGTGACTTGATTCATTGCATAATCCAGTCCAGCCAGGAAAATGTATTGAAAAAAAACCATTCTATTCTCATTTTTCTGTACAAATGAAATGTGCATATTCACATGTGAGATGTGGTTCACATACAGTCAGATCAAAAGCCCTGAGTTGTTAACAGCCATGTGGAAATGAAAATCAAGCTGTGATGTTTTTGAGAAGGTACATTTGGACTACATGCGTAGGTTTCATGGATTTGGTGTATGCCACGGCATAAATTTGATGCATTAGTATAAATCAGGCTTTCCATGAATAAAGTACTACTCACACTAGACTAGTTTTATGGGATCTGTAGCAAGCCGTCCATGACTTATAAACCAGTGAAATATCTCCTCTAATGCTCCCTTTACGAACTGATGTCATTTAAGTCATGTGCTTATCTGCAGCTGATCAGATAGAGGGCAAGGGAGAAAGTCGAGCATCCCTCCTGATAATGTTTGAGAAAGGTAAAGGTTGAATGTTGAATATGAACCTCTCCTGTTACTTTAAACATATCCCTGCTGTTGATGCTGTTGATGTTATTCTGCACTCTATAAATTTGGGATCGTTGCACATCCACAACAACTGTTTTTGCACAGATCAGCTGTTGAAGCCTAACCACTGAATGTTAAGTGCCCCCGAGGCCATCCATAAGAGAGGTTAAAGGAAAGAACTTTCTGGGGCCCAGTCAAATTAGGGGCACATAGAGGTCATGGGTCCATGGTAAAGTTATGTTGTGATAACCTTTTTTTTTTTTTTTTCTGAATAATAATCAGTAGCAGTAGTAGTGTTTATTTATGCTTGAGTATATAGCCTTTAAAAAAAATGTAAACCTCTTTGCTTAAAACAGAATTAGAATGGGTAAAAAAAGGGCAAAAATGGGCAAAAAAGGTGGTGAAATGAGATTTTCAATAGAAGCAGATATGGGTTAAAAGTGGTAAAAATGTAAGTTTAGAAGCAAAAATTGGTTAAAAGTGGAAAAACAAAACAAATGGTGAAAAGGGATTGCAAATGAAAAAAAATGCTTTAAAGTGGCAGAATGGGCAGAAAAAGTGGAGAAAAGAGGGTTAATAGTGGGAACAATGAGCCAACAGAGGCAATATTAGCTGGGAAGTGGCAAAAATGGGTCAAAAAGGGCAGAAATGGGTGAAAACTGAGGTAAAATGGGATTAGAAAGTGGCATAAATGAGTTCTAAGTAGCATAAATGGGCAGAAAAGGTGATGAAATGGCATTTTAAAAAATGGCAAAATTGGGCTAAAAATGGCAGAAATATGTTAAAAGCTGCAGAAGTAAGTGGCAAAAAGTGATGGAAAGGGTTAAAATGTGGCAAAATCATCAAGTAGCAAAAATCTGCAAAAAGATGCAAAAAAATGATGAAAAGTGGCAAATAATAGAGGCAAGAATGGTTGAGTAGAGTGGTTAAAATGGGTGAAAAGGTGGAACAAACAGATAATTTCAACATCAGAACCCAATAATAGTTTGACACACTTTTCAGCTCCAAAATGAGGAAACTGTTCACTAGGACACTTATACAAATGCTCCTGATCCAACACATATGCATTATTACCATCAATAAATCACAACTGGGAAGGGCCCATTCTCTGGGTTTGTCATGGGCCCAGACAAATCTGTGGCAAGGCTGAGTGACACATTTCAAATCGTAAATTCTGTTGTGCATGAAATGTCCAGCTACATATTACTGATACGGTGTAAGATTAGGCACTTGCAAAGAAAAGAGAAGCACTATTCAGAACCTATATGTGTTAAAAACTTTAACAATCTCCCACACTGCCTCCATTATTTTTTGGAACAGAAAAAATCATACAAAGAGCCAAACAGACTGTAAAAAAACAAAATTACCACCCTAAATCACAGAGATGCTGATATATGGTCGGTAATTTGCCCTGGAATTCTTACTCCACAACTATGAACATGATTGATATGCATGGGATTAAAAACACGGACGTTCCTTTACAAATTACCAGGTCCCTAGGTAATACTAATACCATGCGAAAAGGGAATTAAACTTGTTTTCTAACAATGAAATTTCATCCTAATTTCTTTGAACAATCAAACATTTCATGTATCAAGAATGCTTGCTGCAGATAACCAAATAAAAGGATGTTTCCTTCAATCACTTCATCTGACACCTACCCCTGCAGGCAGTAAATTTACTCATTGAAAACAACAACATGAAAATGTTCAGTCTCATCCTGGTGGTTTTGTTTTACTTTGAAGGTCATAAAGAGGCGCCAATATAATTTGCATTTTCACTGCTAAAAACTCTTCACTAGAGCTGAACCTTAAAAACAACTTCAGGGAAAGTTTGAGTAAAAACCCAGATCAGGGTTCAGACTGGGTTGTTCACAAGTATTGATGTTGCTCAGACACACTCTGGTGGGACTCTCAGCTGAGTGGCTCAGTGTCCGGAGTCTGGGAAGTGATTGAGAGGAACAAGGGTCCTGGGGGACGGAGCACTAAGTAAGAGTGATTCTCTCTGCTCGCTAAAAGTATGGACCACCATCCCGGTGACCTTCTGATAGCGTGTGGATGAAATTGGATGATTTCTTGCTAGGGCTGAAGAGGAGTGACAGGTGGCTGTGCTCCCAAGCCTGAAGGAGAGTCCGTCTTCTCAATCCAGTCCCCGACTCCTCACATCCTCCTTGTGTGCCCGCTTCCTCTGCTGTGATCAGGAAACATCTCACAACATCATCACTTATTTATAGCGAGATATGAGGAGCTATCTTTCAATCTCTCTGGACATTTTAGATGTTTCAATATGTGATTTCCACTGCTCTAATTTGCAAGTGTGATTTAATAAAAATGTAATCATATGTGCCATGAGAACTCACACAGTTCTTCATTTAAATATAAGCGACACTGATGCTGCACTTCTGGGCATTATGTTTATTTATGTGTTTATTTCTTTTGAGTAATTACAAGGCATGTCTGTTCCTGTGGAGCTGCTGGAATTGGATCAGTTCTACTCGCTTGCATTGTGCTCAAAGCGATTCACTTTTGCCTTTTTGGAAAAATCAAACAGGTTGCAATGTGTAAAGTCTTCCACAGTGTAGCCATGAACAATTTTACTCTCCAAAGCAAGAGAACCAAAGAAGTGAGACTCTAATCTGTGATGACATGCTGATATAAAGCTTGGAGCTGCTTCACTGGCCATGAATGGGAGACTGACTCTGTGTGCTCATACAATGTTTGCCTGGAGTTTCACATCCAAGTTACTTTTATATTGATCGTGTTCAAACATTCACAGCAGAAAATGGGCCTCACTCGCTTGGAAATAATGATTGAGAACTGTCACAGACAAGTTTTCTATCATTTAGCGCTCATCTTCACAAAATACATCACACATTAGGCATGCAAACAAAGAGGTGTATTTAGCTAAGATGCTATATTTCATAGATTTTTTTCCTGTCCAGGCTCAGTGTCCATTGGTTCTGTTAAAAGTTCTTCAGTTCAGCATTTTTAGCATCTTCATCTTGGTTTTTGTAGCAAGTAATTACAAATAGAGGTAAGACCCTCTGCCTGAGCCCAAGCCCAACATGGCCTGTGGCCCAGAACTGGGTTAGGCCAAGATTCCCTACCCCTAACCTTGGGCCCAGCCTGGGTCAGGTTCAACTGAATTTAAAGACATCTTGTTAGACATGGCAGCATAAAACAAACATATAGTACTAGTTCAGGCAGGCCACGGAGTCGAGCTCTGCCATATGTGAAATCAGCTGATGGCCAGCTGATTTGCTCTTAGTACGCTATTGGCTAGCTGCACTCATGCTGCCTTATTCAAACTGCTCTAGCCTGGCTATGCTTTGCTGCTTTGCTTCCTCCACTCCCACTCCTTCTGTTTTCCACATAGGCTGGTGGAAGAGCCACATTGCCAAATGTAAATAATAACAATGACATCAAATTAGTAAGTGCTGAGGGAAAGACTATTTATAAACTGAAAATAGTGTGTTCCTTGACAAAGTGATCTTGATAGAACTGTGTTTATCTAATTTTTTAAGAAAAAAAAAAAAAAATCCAAACCTATCTGGCCCTATGTGAAAAAGTGATTGCCCCCTGAACCTAATAACTGGTTGTGCCACTCTTGGCAGCAATAACTGAAATCAAGCGTTTTTGATAACTAGTGATGAGTCTTATCACTGTGGAGGAATTTTGGCCCACTGTTCTTCGCAGAATTGTTTTAACTTAGCCATGTTGTCACACTACAGCATCTCAACTGGAATTAAGTCCGGACTTTGACTTTGCCACTCCAAAACCTTAATTTTGTTTTTTTACTTTGAGTCACTCAGAGGTGGACTTGCTGGTATGTTTCAGGTCATCGTTGTAACCCAAGAGAGCTTGAGCTTGACGTCATGAACTGATGGCTGGACGTTTGCCTTCAGGATTTTCTGGTATACAGCAGAATTCATTGTTCCATCAATCACAGCAAGGGATTCAGGTGCTGAAGCAGCAAAGCAGCCCCAGACCACCACACTGCCACCACCATGTTGGCATGATGTTCTTTTTATCAAATGCTGTGTTATTTTTACACCAGATGCAACGGGCCGCACACCTTCTAAAAAGTTCAACTTTCTTCTCGTCAGTCCACAGAATATTTTTCCAAAAGTCTTGAGGATCATCAAGATGTTTCTTAGCAAATGTGAGACAAGCCTTTGTGTTCTTTTTTGTCAGCAGTGGTTTTGGCCTTGGAACTCTCCCATGATGCCATTTTTGCCCAGTGCCTTTCTTACGATTGAGTCATGAACTCTGACCTTAACTGAGGCCAGTGAGGCCTGCAGTTCTTCGGATGTTGCTCTGGGGTTTTTTTTTGTGACCTCCTGGATGAGTCATCGTTGCACTCTTGGAGTCATTTTGGTTGGCTGACAACTCCTGGGAAGGTTCATCACTGTTCCCAGTTTTCCCCATTTGTGGATAATGGCTCTGACTGTGGTTCGCTGGAGTCCCAAAGCCTTGGAAATGGATTGGTAACAGTGTGCGAAATACCCGGCCACAATCGAGGGGTCCACCCTAACTAGTGGTCCAGTATCAGGCTGAAGTCTTACACAGCATGCAGTATACAGGACCACAAGTAATGCATACATGCACATTAAACACACATCACCCAGTCTAGCATTATCATCAACAAAGCTGCACACAGCTGCAGGACCACAGAACAACTCTGCTCTGTGACCAAATAAGACACTCGCCTGTCCCTCTTGTGCGCACGCGCGCTCACACATACGTGCACATCTGAACCCAGCCAGCTGACGTATGGTGAAATATATATTTCAGTATGAAGCACAGCAGGTCTATCACAATCAGTTAATAAGTCTGGGTTTAATAGATTTTTTTTGGAGACCCCAACTCACCAGTAGATGTGTTAGCAGTTGCCTCACCAGAATTAGCTCGGGATGTCTCTGCCCCATCTTCATCACTGTTTCGGTTTAGTCTTTTAGATGTGAATCCAAAGTTTTCAAGCAAAGAACTTTGCTTTCTCTTTGACATATTTCGCTGAATTTAAGCACACTGAGTCCACAATTTCAGGAGAGTAACCAAGGCGGTAAGAAATACACAAGGGGTTACGCGAGGTCATTGTTGTGGAGCATTTGAAACAGCACCCCCCATGTTTGGAAGCTTTATCAGAGACATTATTCTTCCGTATTCTTATATGTGAATAAATTCTTTACAATGAACTTAATAAACAAACATGACGTGCTTTCAAATGGCATTTGTAGTGACAATAGCAAGTGAAAAAATGACGTTATAAATACTTTTCAAGAGACCCCCCAAAATTTTGCAGTTGAGGGTGTCAAGGGGTCTCTTCTGTCAATTAAGGGGTCTCAGACCCCCCTAGACCCCCCGTATTTCGCACAGTGCTTGGTAACCTTTTCCAGACTGATAGATTTCAATCACTTTGTTTCTCATTTGCTGTTGAATTTCTTTGGATCATGTGATGTGTTTCTTTCTGAGATCTTGTAGCCTGCTTCACTTTGTCTGACAGCTTCTATTTAAGTGATTTCTTGATTCAACAAATGTGGCGGTAATCAGGCCTGGGTGTGGCCACTGAAATTGAACTCATCTTTCCAAGAACTGTGGTTAATCGCAGTCAACTCATGGTTTAACAAGGGGGGGCAATTACTTTTTCACACAGGGCCAGATAGGTTTGGATTTTTCCCCACTTAAAAAATTAAAAATCATTCAACACTGCATTTTTTTTTACTTGGGTTGTCTTTGTGAAATATAAAAATTGGTTTGATGATCTGAAACATTTAAGTGTGATGTATTTGCAAAAAAGTCAGGAATCAGGAGGGGGAAAATACTTTTTTACGTCACTGTATATATGTCTTTAAAACAAATCCAAAATGTAGTTTAAATTCTGAGAGTTCATTTTTAAAAATGTCAGGTTTCAATTAGGCTAGGGCTCATAGATACAGCTGATTTGATGGGATGGGCTTGGAGGGAATGTGCTCAGGTTGGGTAGGGTTAGGGAGGAATTTGTGGCCCTGATCTACACTGATCTAAGCACTAAAGACACATTTTGGCAAGAGGAGACACTGCAGCGAAACAAGGTTTCAGTACTGAGTTATTACGGCTACAGCATACAACTACTCAGTTCATTACCTGCTAAACTAGCTAGTTAACCCAGTAATTTCCTAACATTCATATGAGGTGGCAGCCAACCAGCCAAACATGACTCCCCACCATTCCAAATGAAAGGCACACAATACATCATTTATGTAATTAATTCATTTTACCCCAACAGAGTGGGAGCTTCTTTTATGCATTTAACGCTCCTAAACAATGTTTCTGCTCTGCTCTGTTGTTCCTGCTGACAGGGTTGGAAAGGACCTAATTACATAAACTCAAATTACTATAACTGAGTAGTTTTTCTGTGAACTTTTTTTTTTTAAATTAGTACCTTTACTTCTACTTAAGTTTTAACCAGAGTAACTGTACTTTCACCTGAGTGCAATACTCTTGTTCTTTTTCCACCTGTGTTGACTAAACAGTAGCACATGACAAGAGAATGATTCCCCACCAAAACTGATTGCCATGAGTGACGTTATCTACTCTTTGGTTACTATTCGTATTTTCCCTCACTTCAGCTTGTCATCAATTGTTCTCTTGCAGCCATGTCCAGGGAGGTTGGCTACAGTCCCTTAAACATCTGAATAGTCTGTGCACCACTAGTCACAGGAACATCAAGCTGCTTGGAGAAGGTCCCAAGCCTTTACCTTTAACATGCTTGTTTATAATTTTCTTTCTAATCTCCTGGGACAACTGTCTCCTTAGCTTTCTGTGGTCCATGTTCAGTGTGGTACACACTATGATAACAAACAGCACAGTGACTACTTTTCACCCTTAAAAAGGCAGACTGACTGATTACAAGTTTGAAGACAGGACACACCTTAGATTAACATGTCCCTATGGTAAGACTATTTTACACCTTTTCTATGAGTACCATCATTTTTGTCCCGACAAGTTTCATTTCTTTGTTTTTTATTAAAATGATTCTGTTGAACCATGATTCAAAAGCAATGTCTGATTTTCATTAGGTAATTCTCTGTCAATTTTGATTTATCATTACTTTTGTCAGTTTCAAGTTTTTTCAGTGACCAATGTGGATTTTTCTTCCTTTAACGGAAGGGTACCTACAATTTTGTCCACGTGTGTACATATAAATTGTCTTCATGCTACAAACAGACACTTTAGTTTAACTTTCTGAGCTGGAGTAAAGTGGGGAGGAGACATGATTGGAGCAGTCAACTAACATTATAAAGCAAACAACCTGCTGCTCTGCTCTGTGGGCTTGTGCTTTGTGAAATAAATCATACCGTCCAAAAGTGCATCAGCCCACTCACATGCCAAAATGTCCAGGGGTAATACCTAATGTTTAGTATGTAGATATTTTCTAATGATGATGGCAGCAACGAATTGTCCTCTATTACTATTGGTTCCCAACCTGTGTTATGTACTTCCTGCCCTTATCTGACATTCAGGTGTCATTGGGATCAGGTAAATACAAAAAACCAGTTCCGGTAATGAGTACTGGTGCACCTATAGCTACACACACAAAAAAGAAAACAACTGTATATATCCTACTAATAGCTTCAGCAGTGACTGTCAGTTTCCCAGGCTGACTCTGCACCCATGTTGCACTAACACCTCCAGACTTCTGAGAGACACAGCACCTTGAAGAGAAAAATGCACTCCAAGCACAATATTTCATCTCACATCCTACCAGGTCATCCGAGGCTGTTAACATACAGCTAACCATGCTTTTTATGCTGTGTGCTAATATTGTACAAATGAGTCCTTGAGCATTGTATTTCTTCAAAGAAGCAGTGATGAGAGGAGCAGGGAATTCACCTCTTTCCTCCATCATCTTTGTTCTTAATTTGCTCAGCATTGTGGCTGTAAACCAGCTAACACTAGCGTTCTGTTCGCAGACAAAATAAAGAAAAAAAGTGCTGAAATAATTAATGAATAAAAACCCTCAGGGAGGGCTTTTAAATCTACATAATATCAAACCATAGCGTTTCCTTTTTTTTATAATAACAAGGCGTATTGGGTTCTGTGATGTATTTCTTGCATGCCTAATTACTGAGATATGAATTATCTTTCGTCCTTTGCAATTTAGTAAATAAATCCCAAGGGAGCTCATTTGAAGCAGGAAATAGGCCATATTTCTAAGTGGAGAAACCACCATGCGGACTAGGTTCCATAGGGGAAATATGTAACCAAATCAGTCATGTAATGGAGGAAATCAAAGCAACGCACAACCTTGTTTACTCAAAGGATGAAGGCTTGCAATTTTTGGTCAGACACAGTGGTAAGCCAGCAACAATTCTCCGGCTTGTCTTCAAACAGCAGCAGCAGTTGTTTGCAAAGAAAAAAGGGATTTCGATCAATAGATTAACAACATAGTGCTTATAGAGATCAGTGTAGGTAAGAGGAGAGGAGTTAAGCATGCATGATGAGACTGACAATATGATTGTGACCGAGATTCAAGAAGAGGCAGAGGAGAGACACAGGAGTCCAAACAGAGCTCACCTATAGGTGGGCTATTCTGGGTGTCTTCTGAGCAGGCAATGGGCAGCCCTGCAGGTACTGCTCTCTCTGGGCTGAGACCACTCCAGACAGACTGCAGTAATTTACATTGACAAAGCTGTCAGAGGAAAGGTGGCCTCCCGCATGGTGATGGATGCCGACCTGGGAGACGAAGGAAAAGAAAAGAAAAGAAAAGAAAAAAAAGAAAAGAAAAGAAAAGAAAAGAAAAGAAGGAGAGGAAGGAGCAGAGCAGATATCAGATTTTTCTGGTTGTACTATTTGAATAATACTGAGCACGCACACGAGTAAGACAGTGAGTAATACAATAAGAGGATTTTCACTTTCAGCAAGACATCAAAAGCACTCCTCTACAAGGCCAGAGCTTCTTTCCCTGAGTATCTCACAAGGCTATCGATGAAAGCTCTCAGGCACCTACACCCTTACAGCAAAATGCAATACGAAACCCACCAGGTCGTATCAATATTTCATGCCTGTGTCTGTCTTTCACGTTGAGGTAAGAGAATAACAAAATAAAGTAAAAGAACAGCGGGAGAGGAAGGAAGCAGACAACTTCTTTGCCTCCCTGATTTTTCATTCCAACTTCCTGTGGAAAGATGTGCTGACGCTGCATCTCCCGGGGCAGGTGCTGCGTGGTGTCAGGGGCCCCCGGTGAGCAGCTCCTCGCTCCTGTCACCTCTACTAACACCAGCCCTCGTCAGCAGGGGACGGCGCCAGCGCCGCAGCCTCCCACTCCTCCTGTCACCTGTCCTCGAACAGGCCAAGGTGACTTTGTTCCCTCCTGATGGAAAAAATGACAGCTGCTGCAGCTACAACAGCCCGAAAAGTCAGGGAGCAAGTCGATGGCTTCTTCCTCTCCCTCTGTCCTTTTCTCTTATTCTCTCCTTTTCCCTCACGCTTCCTTTCTCTGGCTACCATTCTGTTGGTTTTCCCTTTACAAAAGATATTACTAAGGGGAAATAGCATTTGTTATGAATGCATCTTGTAGCCATTGTTCTAAGATGGCATGCCTGATGGTATAAAAATGCATTATCCAATCAAAATTATGCATTAATTCTACTCTGTCTACTTTTAATAACTTACTGAGTGTCATGATAAGACTTATTTCAAAGCCTGTTCTGGTTCCCCTTTAAATTGTCTGTTAAATTTAAAGCTAAGGATAAACCTTAGATTTACTAAAACAGCCCAGAGTTAGTAAAGGTCATGGTTCAGTGTTGGCTTTTTGTGCTGCATTTAAGGCAGCTGCTGACTTTTTAAGGTGGCATTATCAAAATATAACAATAACACAAAACATGGCAGATAATTATTTGTCTTGCATCAGCTATGTTTTTGTTTGTGTTTTGTTTTTTTTTTTCTTTCTAATCAGCTCTCTGAGCAAAGTTATTTGCTCCTAGGCAGGTCAGGTTTTTTTTTTAATAGTAATTGAAATCTGAACTTTCATCTCATCTTTAAAAATGTTTTTTTCTTCCATTATCTTTACTGGCATCTGCAGTGGCTGCGATGTATCTGTGAACTGTTGCTAACTGCCATTTAATAACAGAATAAGAAAGTTAACACTTACTTTTAACCAGCATGTTATTTTTATAGCGTTACATCCACAATAATTATACAATTTTTAAAAATCACATCTCACTGAAGTATACTTTTAACTCAATACTGAGTTATCTTCTTTTACTTCGGGTGTAAATTTGAGGCATTTATAATATTAATTATACCCGCCCAATGACAGCTGGGATAGGCTCCAGCACCCCTGCGACCCCTAACGGGATAAGTGGTATAGAAAATGAATGGATGGATAATTGTAATCACCGACAGAGTGGACTGCTCTTTAAATACTTAATAAGATGTCAGAACTCCACCCGTTACAGTAGTTCAATCAGGAGGGACTTAATACGAGTTTGACAATAATTTATTTTACAAATTGAATGTAAGAAAATTGTGCAAGGTCCATAGTGATTAGACTCCACCATGACGATATCATGTATTTGAAGGGGTAGAGAAGCAACGGCAGGAAAAGGACACTGGTGGTGGTGTTGAGAGATGCAGGATCAGATGAGGAGTAGACTTCTGAGAAGCTGCCCAGGAACCCAGGAATGCAGGATAAGATGAGCAGGAGACCTGACTGAATAACTGAATGGAGGTGGCTGGGGTGGAGGAGGGTTGCAGCATCTGCACAGAACGACTGGCTGACTTTGAAAGAGAGAATGATAGATTTAAAATCTGACAGGTGCATGATGATTGGACAAATGGGGTTTTGGCAGAATCAGATTAGCTGAGAACTTAGGAGAGTAAACGTCCATAATCAGCTGATTGTCAGAGCGGGAAGAGAGAAAGAATGGAAAAGGGAGACATGAGGTGACTGAAGAATGAGCAGAAACAGTCTTCCTGCTTGAATATTTGCTGAGCTCCATTTAAACCCCTGCAATGGATGGGAGGTGACAACTTAGTAGATAACTTCACTCAGGGTGCAAAAAATAGCTGCATTTCCATTATCCTTGGATATTAAACACTTTGATACTACATGGGATGGCTGTTCTCAGTTGTCTATGTATACTGTATCCATCCCTAACAAGTAAACTATAAATAAATAAATACATAAAAAAATAAATAATTAAATAATGGAAAAACTTTGCCCCCCTACAAATTTGAAATGGAAATGGGTACAGTTGGTACAAAGGGTAATTTTAGTTTTAGTCACATTTTAGTCATTTCTATCCTTTTTTTTTATTTTAGTCTAATTTTAGTCGACAAAATCTCAAAGCATTTTAGTCTAGTTTTAGTCCATCTACTTTTAGTCCAAGCATTTATTTTCTTGCTGGTACCAAATCATGGACGTGTGTTCTCTGCACCCTGCCAAACCTGGGGTCCCTGCTTTCTACAGCTGAGAGGCAGAATAGCTACAGCTGCATTATTTTTTAACAGATTTACCCACAGTGGAGAAATATCACGGATTTTGAATGTCCGACGAATTACATTTTAGTCTACTTTTAGTCATCTTGACGAAAGCTAAACTTAGTTTTTGTCAGTTTTAGCCATCACAGATCTATTTTTGTTAGTCTAAGCCTAGTTTTTGTCATGGAAAAAAAAGCTGTTGACAAACTGAATATAGTATCTGTGAACTGCCGTTAATCCTCAAACAGTGCTGAAAGTGTGTGAAAAATGTGACAAAGCATTTTGGTGATTACCAAAAGCCCAGAGCCAAAACCAAGAGCCAGTGAAAAATAACAACACTGACATCAAGTGGCGTAGTCATCCTCTGAGTTATCCCACCTTTTTAAACTATCAACTTTGATCAGTTTCTGAGATTTTCATCATTTTAAAACTCATATTAATAAGTTATATTGACACATTGAAATTTCATTTCACTAAACTGACTAATAACCTTGAGTTAAAATTTCACAAGTCATGATGTTAAGTGGAAATAAATGATAGAAACAAGTTAGAACTTCTAGGTCGTATCACTTTTTAAACTGCAGCAGTCACAGCTAAATTTCTGCTCAGTCACTGTTAGGTGGTTTGATATGGACCAAAATGGATCCAATTCAATGGATCTCAGCTCTGGGACCCTGGGATTTTAAGTCTAGAATAATTTCTATCCCACAGTTACTTTCCTGCTATGAATGAAAATTACAGGCCGTTAGATACATTAATGTCTACCAGCAATGTGTCCCTCTTCATATTTGCATTACACTTCTCTTTAAAATCCCAAAGAATGTGCCAGAGGGGATTTCCTCAGGCAGTGAGGTCTGAATTATTCCCCTTCACGTGTTAGCTCTGAATTAGTCATGATACTGGCTGGGGAATCTGAGGAGTAAATAGTGAGATTTCCATGTTTAGGGTGATAGTGTTGAAAATGTTTAATTTGAATTACAGATGGCTCTGGGAGCATTGTGGCATGACTGAAGGGAGAGTAATTGGTGAAATGTAGATGACACACAATGCTGCGCGCATTAGTGCTGCAACACATCCTGAAAGTGAAGCTGCTTATTTCATTTCTCAATGCTCTTGCTCTTGTTGTTTTCATAGCACACTGATTTGTCTACTCGTCTCCTGTTGCACTGCAGATTGCATCCCGGGCTTTTGAGCAGCTTGCATGAAAAATGTCTGCTGTCATCGCAGTGTGTCTCCTGGACAATGGTAGCTAAAATCCTGTTTTTGAGCCTTTTTTCTAATGGGTTGCAGGGACTAAAACCTGATGAAATGGAACAGTTGTGTTGAGTGCACACACACAGCCACAAAGGGAGGATAAAGAGACAGAGACTGCGGTGAAAGACAGAAAAGATTTCCGTGTTTTTCCGTTCCCATGAGCACTGGAAGGATGTTGTGCCGAGGACTCATGCTGTGATAAAAGGGGCGAATCCAGATATCGAACGACGCCGTTCACCTGCTGTCTTCGCTCGCATTCATCATTAGATGAACCTGTTATATAGAGACAGCTTTGGTCAATTATCACCATCATCCATTTACAGCCAGAGACGATATATGGTTAGTCGCCATCTGCTGTGACGAAGCCAGAATTATGGATAACACCAGTGGTTTCTGTCTGTAAAAGTTGCCTTCAAAAAGTTTTTCCAGCTCAGAGAAAAGAAAAGAAGAAAAGTAGTTCTTTGAATATCATTTAGCACTTCGCTTCACTTGAGACAGTTATGTAAAGTTTAGTTTACATGCCAGTCCAAACACCTCTTCTCAGAGCTGTCAGAGTGGGAGGAGAATCCATTTGGAAAGCGTCTCTGTCCTCTCACACTTCCACTCATACACTTTCATATGATGCAATGAGAGAGAGGTATATCTCTAACAGCCTCATGTTGACACACTTCACATCTGGCGCTGCTCGTCGCCACACTCCATGTATGCGGGCATGTATGGCCAGGAATGCAAGTTGATCACATTTTCACCTCATTTTCATGTACTTTCACTCCAACACTGATGACACCAGGTTAAGACATCATTTTTCAAGTGGCCTAACTCACTCTGAAGTGTAGAGGCTTTACATTTATTGACTATACTCAAAGGATAGCTATTTTCCTCTGATGTCAGGGAGGCAAGCCTGAACATTTTCATGATGTGTGGCTGTGCTTTCTGTATTTAAATGTTTGGGTTTTTTTTTCAGTATTCTCCCAATTGCTTCCAATCACTGCATCCATATTTACCATGAACTGTGCACCATAAAAACTAACATCAATTTTACTCAGAAAAACTGAGTTAAACTAAATTACAATCATCAACACTGAAGTTCCAAAAAGTCAGTCCGTGTGATTTTGTTTCACACATCCATCTGGGAGAGCTTCAATAGGAAATGTTTGAGAAAAGGCAGAGGCTTTGAAAAAACTCAGTGTGATTGGATGAACGTTCTGTCTGTCACACCTCTACGGGCCAATCAGAGCAACAAAACACAGGATGTAGCAGCTGCCGAGGAAACATGGCGACTATAGACATGTAAGTACTTGACTTTTGACGTTTTTGAAAAGAAAACAACCCACTGCTGTTCTTTGTTCTTCTTTTAACGAAGAATTGTCGTCAAGTTCTGATAAAACATATGCTTTAGCAGCATCCACGCTAAGCTCTTCCGCCATAATTGCACCAGCCTCTTGCTGCTGCTTGTTTACGTCACGACTCTGCCGCGCCTGAAAGTACTGCCCCTAGTTGCTGATTGGTCCTGTCACTTTCTAACCGGGCCCAAACGGTTCAGATGGGTGCTTAACAAGATGGATTGGCCAGTGAAAAAAAAGGAGATGGGTGTGTCCATCTGCTTGGCAAGGTTATCCGTTAACAGGTATAAGCCCATGATATTATTGCTTGCCAGGATCTGTGGTTTTATGTAAAATTCTTTGTCTAAATGTTCTCACCTGGGCCGCCCGTGAATGTGGGGAGCGCCTTAAACCACTAGGCCACCTGCTCCCCAATGTGTTCCGCAGTACGATTTGCCGGTGGATCGCGGCACGGTCACTGTATGTGGTATTGGAGGTAAGCTTCCTGACAGCAAGCTGTTGCTGCTAGCGTACGTCATGACTCTGCCGCGCCGAAAGTACTGCCCCTAGTTGCTGATTGGTCCTGTCACTTTCTAACCAGGCCCAAACGGTTCAGACAGGAGCTTTGCAAGATGGATTCACCAGTGAGAAACATGGAAACTGGTGTATCCATCTGCTTTGCAAGGTTAGTTCTTTAATGCTATATATCTTAACATTTGTAAACAGTAATGTTAAATATCAAGTCTCTTAAAATGTATTGAATATGTTAGAATACATCTCTTGGTGGTTCATTTTTCCACCACATACATAACTAAACATTGTTAGACTTCCCTTTTTATAGTAACGGTGCTGAAATGTCCCAAAGACGTTTCCACAAACATTAAAGATGAGGGAAACTGATGAGCTTAGACATAATTCTTAGATCTGAATAATAAAGTTATATTAATATTATTAAAATTATTACTTATTACTTGAAGCCCATCCGTGGATGCTTCATATTGAAATCGTGGTCTAAACCAAACTTTGGATCAACCTAATGGCCCGCCCACTAAGTGCGACTTCCTTTCAGCCTGCTAGCTAGCATTCCGGTTGACAGAAACAGAGCCTCTGCCTGCCAAGCTATCTGTCAGTCAAATGAGATGCGGCAATCAGCTTTCATCCTAAACATAATCTAAACGATTGTGGAACAAAAAAATTCACCCCCCGTACAGTGGGAGCACAATAAGACCCTTGCTAATAAGACAAGTTTAGTGTTTTGAACCAGGCCGTAAACCAGTTTATTTCGTGTGTCAAAACCGACTGTTTAACATGTGTACAGATGGGACTTCCGGTGTTCCTGCAGTCAACCTCAAGTGGACATTTGCAGTATAGCAATCTTTGCACTTCCGCATTGGCTTTATTTTTCAGGACAGGAGGTTGCCGCTTGGTTATTACACACAAGCACATAGCAAGAGAATTATTCCACACCACATCCCAAAACAGCTTTGTAGAAAGCAAAAACTGGAGTAATGAAATCTCAGGGTTAAACATTTGGTGTTAGTGTTATCTTAACTTCACTCTAAGTTGAATAACCTTCTGTGTTGTAGTTATTTGTCAGTGTTGATCCACCAGTCTTAGTTCAACTCTGTAGTGAGTATTGACCCAAGCTCTGCCCACTGCAGTTTCAAATCTGGGGGGACTTGATGGCAAAGTTTCCCATCATGCCCTTGGGTGGAGTGTTTAGATGTGCTTAGTTGTTATTGGATGTTGCCTGTTTTACAGGGATCCATGCTGGGGTTCTTTTGCTCATGTTTCCTGTGGATTGTTGTTTTTTATTTGAGTGTGAAGTTATCCACTGAGTTAGAGATTTTCCCACCTGTGACTTTAGGTGTTCTGAAAGGATGCATAGAGCATGTTCTTCATCAGTATTAATGCTTTTCTCTGAGGTTGACTCTCTACTTTGTTCTTGCCAGGGGAGACCTACCTTAGCACAGATTTCCAAGCTTGTTGTTTTTGCCCTTAATGAAAGATCATATTTTGATGTACAACTCCAGTAGCTACTCAGTACTGCAGAACACAACATTGTCTGAGAGTTGCCTCTTTTCCTCATGGCTTTTCTGCAGAAATGCGCGGGTGATTTTTATGTGTTGAGCACAGAGAGAAAAATGAAGCCATTGTCAAAATGGTTGAAAGTTTTACCACTCTTTCTGCAACCACTCTGTTCTATACTCAACTGTGTAAACATTTGTTGTGTGAGATACAGTTTTAGACATGTGCCAGACTTCTGGGAATCTAATATTTTGTGTGCAATTTCCTGCAATCTTGCAGGAAAATTTAGGCCTGAAAGATGTGGGGAAATGAGAATGACTGGCAGGTTTGTTACACAACTACTGTAGACTTTAAAGCTGGAATAAAGCAATTCACAATTATGACAGTGTTTGAGCTTCCTTCCTCAGACATCACTTTCAGGCTAATGTAAGAGGAAAATGGCCACTTTGTGAACATGGTAAAGACATTTGACTCAATTGTGGATGTCATTTCCTTGATTTCTTAGTTTTTCTTATGGTCAGGTTTGTGTAATTTTGCCATCAGGGGCAATGATAACTGAGCAGGCCTGAAAGGTAACCATTACTCTTAACTGTGTTATTTTATACATGAAAGGCTGCACAGCGTTTCACTCCAAGAGGTGTTCAGGTATGGGACACCAGCTGTGAGGGACACATTGAAACCATTCTTCTGCTTTTACACATCAGTGTGTTTGTGTTGAATTCAATGACAGCTGAAAAGATATTTCCTCCAAACATTCCTTTGTAATTAGTTGTTTTTCTCTCTAAAGACTTCATCTCCTCTGAAAACAGAATTTCTCTACTTGAACATCTTTTATCAGTATCAGAAAAGAAATTAATTAATTCTGGAAACAAACAGTTATTTCTTTCTTTCTAATGATGTAGGAGTTATTCAAACGCTTCTATTTTATGATTTAGAATTTGTAAATTAGAGCATACGGTCTTTGAAGATTAAACCAGCATTCATTTGCCTTGAATCGCTGTTTTCCTTGTAACATAATGACTATTCTTATATGTTGCTTTCTGTTGAGGCTTTATCATTTACTGTTTTTTTTCCGCTTTGACTGATAACTGTATATCCTCTCTTTTTTCCTCGTTTCAGTCTCATCTGCAGGTTTTTAAAACCCCAGAGCTGGAAAATCAAGCATTCCTTTGTTCGCCGTTCATTTGGAAGGCAGACTTTGCTGGCTTGTCCCTCTAAGCAGTGATATTGTGGAAGCAGCTCATGGCAAGCATCCTCGCAAAAGATATTCTGCTCCGCTTAGCAGGTTCATGAATACTGAACGGCATTGTAAAGATCAAACAGAGTGAACGTGGCGTTCCTGCCTGCATGCTGGAGAGGAGTGCGTTTGACACTTTGACACTTACAATTGTGTCATTATTACAATGAGCTGATGGCCCCGGTGGATGTTTATGGACATAAAAACCAGCCATTATTGTAGCTACATGTTTTGGAACAGGATGCTCACTTCTACTTTTTGATATGAAAGCAAATTCTTTATTTAGGCTGCCATCACTGTAAATGTGCTACTATTAAAATGCTCTGGCCAACTGCTCTGCTTATTTGTTGGCATCTCTGATAGGATATTCTGGGCCTGACTCCTGAGTCACTCCATTTTCTTCCCAGTTTTGAATAACTTCCAGATAGCAGCAGAGAAAAAGAAACCTTACGCCGTAGTTTTTGCTCTCTTCTAGTGCTGAATTCAGTAGTCCTTTAGAGGGAGCACTGTGGCTGTCATTTCTTCCTTCTAAAAATGTGCTGTTTGAAGCAGCCAGCATCAAGAGATCTGAGGGTGCTGGTACCTGCCTGCTGCACTGTCTCACCCTCCGTGCAGCCATTGCCTCCTCGTCCTTCATCTTTGTTTGGAATCCTTGGGTCTGTTTTGGGTAAATGAGGTTCATGACCCTGGCTTTCTGCATGGCCAAACTCTCACACCGTTTCCTCACGGTCGAGGGGGGAGAAGCTGGCACTCAGATGGAAAGCACTCTCAGCAGACGGTTTAGTAATTACACACTGGAAACCAATCAGCCTGAACACTGCTTCTTAATTAGCAGAACAAAACAATAGTGCACGGGTTGGAGGACCCTGGAGGTCACACGCTCCCTTCAGGTATCCCATCGAGGTGCACTTTAAAGGAGCTGCGATCCCTTTCTCTCCGTGCTTCACCTCCCCGATCAGACGCGCGGCTTTCCAGTGATCACAGATGCATCTCAGCAGGTAAAAAGAGCCACCGTGTGCACCAGATAAAGCAGCCCAGGCCCCATTGGATGTGGCAGAGATGCACATTAAAGCCGTGAGTGCCTGATAGCCAGGATGGATGAGCTTTCTGGTCTCTGCTGGAGGATGCAAGCAGAAGAGAAGAGAGGTCACCTAATCCATTCTAATCAAGGCCACAGCAGCAACACACATGGTATTCATTAGTAAACAAGAGGAAGAGCGGCTCCTCGACAAACAACTTGGCCGTAATTAGCATGTAGAGGATCTAGCAGCGGACAAAGCCTGTGGTAGGGGTCAGGACAAACCTGCACCACGTTTGATTCGGAGAATCGAAACTCCTTGCATCAGAACACAACCCATAAAGTTGATAAATGCTTCAACTTTAAATGGATTCTCGTTGCACATTTGATATTTACAAGGATATTCATAATGTTTCTTAATGGATTCTGTATGCTTGCAATAATTCATCTTGTAAAACTACCCAGACTAAATTACCACCATGAGAAGACTGCCTCCAATTTCCTGCATGGAGAAATCTTAGATCTCTTAATAAAGCTTAACAGAGATGACAGTAAAAGCATTTTAGATATAGAAAACCCTAACATGTAGATTAAAAGCACAGGAGCGAGCATGTAAGAGAAGCTACTGCGGACCGAGGAATTTATTCTTCTTCTCTGCTTTTAGTGGTTAGGTAAAGCTGGCTGTAATAGTTTTTTCATGTCTATTAATGTCTCTCTCCAGAGCTAGTAGTTACATGCTGTGTCATTAAAGGTCAGAGTAAATTGGATTCTCAAGTGGAGACAGCATGAAAAAAAACTAGGACTTCTTAATAGCCCGCGTAAGGATGCCAATAAATGCTCTGATTATTATTAATGATTTTTCTCTGTATTGATTTAGAGCTGTCTTGTTTTCGAGGTCTGCTGTAGTCAAACTAAATGTGAAGAAGTCGGCTGCAGCCAGGATTATTTTCCATAGGTTCCTTCATGTAACATTCTGTTTAAGGCAGAATTATTTCCAGTACCCTGTTTGTGTGTGGAAAAACTAGAGGTGAGTTAAATTTAACAATCAGAACATAAATGGAGAGTAAGATGAATAAAAGAAAGACCAAGATAGTGCACATACTTTGAATGACAGTAGGATGATCTCCTATCCCTGGTGGACAGTAAATTCTTTATTTTCTACTCTTTAATATTAACCACATGCACATACTGAAGAGATAAGACTTGATCTACATGTGGATTAATATTAATGGCATGAAGTATGAATGTGGGTTTCTCCTGCAGAAAGAAACTACATTATGAGCAGAGGCATAAGTAAGCTAGAAGATGAGGAACTAAAGGTAACCACTTCATGCAAGATTTATCTTGTTTGTGCCTTTTAATAATCCGGTCCTCTTGAATCCCTACAACTGCAGAGACAGTCTTGGTGGTGATTTTTATGGCATAGCTCTGAAAGAAAAGTCTAATGGATTCCTTGAGCACCTAGTTTGCATACTGTGCAACACTATGAATGTCATGATACCAGTATGATCAATTTCAGTAGTATAACTCAAACTGTGTCGCCTGTTTCAATACCAAGGCAACAAAAATGACCTTCTGGCTACCGAAAGATGGTCAAGATTTAATATTTCTGTTTTGAATGTGCACATTAGGGTGGGTCGCTGAACACAAACCAAAATGTCAGACTGCTAATAGCAATGACAGACAAATTAAATAAGATTTTACTTAAAAAATGTATGAATAAAATAAAAGAAACTTAGCAGAAAAAGATAGGAAATGTAAGTTTGGTTATATTTCTATGTTGTAACGATGCTTCTTGGCAATAAATCTTGGAAAGCCTGTTTATATCCCTTTAAATGGTGTAAGGAACATGTATTAAGGATGAGCGGCAGAGCTGAGAATGTGGGTTGTGCCCATGACACATTTGCAAAATCTTCTTTTCCAATACCAAACAGCTTATTCTGCCATTGACTCTTGTTTTGAGCTTCTGGTATCCTCAGGTGCCTGATTGTCATCATTGAAGGCAATTTCAATGCAGAGAGATATCGAGATGAGATTCTGCTACCAGTGGCGATCCCATACAGTCTGGGACCAAACTCTGTCTTCCAAGTGGCAATGCTCGCCCCCACAGAGCGGGGTTTATCAGAGAATTTCTCCAGAATTTGGGAGTGGAGAGGATCGAATGGCCTTCCAGCAGTCCTGACATTAACTCTATTGAACACTTTTGGGATCAGCTTGGGTGTGCTGGTGACCAGCATGAGGAGGAGATACCAGGCTTGTGTGGCTGTGTATCGTTCTTCCACACACTAATGAGGCTCCTGCTTGTTAAATTAATTAATTGTTAAATTACCAATATGTCTTGTTCCTTCAGACTTCAATCATCCAATTCACCAAATAAGACTCAATGGCAGAATAAGCTGTTTAGCATTGTTAGAGAAGGCCTGGCATATTTTCATGGGTGCAACCCACATACTCAGCTCTGCTGCTCATCCCACGAATGCATGTTCCTTACAAATGTGGCCCCATTTAAAAGGGAAATAAACAGGCTTTCTACCAGTATGATATATTGCAAAGACGCATTGTTACAACAAAGAAATAATCTACCAAACACAAATGTATTTACCTATAGTACTAAATTAATTTCCTCTGAAATAGTAATCCAGAAGAAGTGTATGCCGTGATTGCGCTCTCTGCCTTTATGTTTTAATTTCCTTATTTAAGTTGGCATCAGTGTTTCTGCATGGCTGTGAAGGCATCATCAGTCATCATTTGGGGAAAAGACTTTTAGGAACCAGGGGACATCTCTCTGTCTCTTGTCTGTCTGGAACAAATACTAGCATTAGCATGTGCATCTTGATGAAAAACTAAAAGGACCTTACAATTCTACAATTCCCCCCCATTTTTCTTTTGTAGTTTAATATTTTCAGCATTATCAAACATAGAAATAATGGATATTGTATTGTTAAAGCAGATGATATCAAAATACTGAAAATTACACTGTATATATATATATATATATATATATATATATATATATATATATATATACATATATACCAAAACAATAGAAAGGTATCAAACATTTTGCCAACCTCATTTGCTGCCACAGCTTGCACAACAAAAACAAAACTGTTCTCTGAGCATATTTGTATGCCAATTTCACTCACTGCACTTATTCATGACATCACAGGGGGCTGTTTGTGACATGAATGAAGTTCACGTAAACAGAAGTTCACAAGGCAAAGAAGAAATTCATAATTGTTTCTTTAAAAAGAGAGCAAGAAAGAAAGACAGCAGAATAACATTAGAAAGCTGTGAAAGGAGTCATAGCAGTTAAATGATGAAGCGTGATAACAGGTGAATTTGACGTGAAAGTGCGGTGTTATTCCTGCACTTCACCTTTTAGGAGCATTTTGCTTTGATTTGATTATTAGGATATATGAGGATATTTTGATTTAGAAGCATTTTGCATTGAGTGATTTTTCATTGTTTTACACCCTACAGGTGAAAATGATAATGGATTCAGTCTTTTGGAATGGGGAGGTGCTTATTTGCATGTGAGGCAGGAAAGTGACTTCATGTACTCAGTGTTAATGCATTGTGCCTAGAAAGAGTATACGCCCATACTTTAGTGCTGTCTACTTCTAATCAGATTCCCCAGGATGGATGTTGATGCAAGATGTAAACACAGACTCCAATACTCTGCTTGAGTCTGCAGGGAGGTTCCCAATCTGCATTTGTAATAACTGTTATTCAGATGTACAGTGGCTCTAAATGTCAACATTTCCTTATTAGGTTCATCGTGTTGAAAATTTAAGTGATGAAATAAACAAGTCCCGATTAGGGCATGAATTTAAAGAAAATGACTATTCAAAGGTGACCATCAACAATAGAAATACAATTTCTATAGTTTCTGATGAGCCAGGATGTATATTTGAAATTGATGCTAATAAATCATGAGAATAACCATTTACCATTACATAAGAAACAGTCCATTTACTAACCCTTTTTGTAGGTAAAAAGGGTGGTTTAACTGATCACCTAATTACTTAATCAAAACAGATCATTTATAAACTTAAAGGAGACATATTTTACCCTTTTAAGACAAGTTTACATTGGTCTCAGAGGTCCCTAAAACATGCCTGTGAAGTCTGTTGCTGAAAAACACTCCAGTATTGGATTTTTGCATGTGTTTCAGCCCTGCTCAGAACAAGCTGTTTCTGTGTCTGTGGATTGAAATGTTACTGAGCTGTATGACTCTGCCCCTCTCAGGAAATGGATGTGGCTTAATGGATGTGGCTGTCCTGATCAGGAGAGGAGGGCGGAACATTCCTCCCAGGGGGGAGGGCCAACGGAACCTTAGGGCGGTGCTAACTCCCCTCATGATGTCATGTGGGGAAAATCCGAGAACGGCTTGTTTCACCACATATTTTCTGAAGGGTGGAGAAAGAGAGGGGGGAAGGGAATGGATTTTTCTGGTACTTGAGGGGATTGTGGACAGGCCAGGGGCACACATTTTTGTTAGAAAAGCCTGAAAAAGGGATTTTTGCATATATGTCCCCTTTAAGAGACAGAAGGCTAGGTTCTTAGTGTCGCTACAGGCTGAAGCTCTGCTGTTGAGTAACCTCATTATTGCTCTATTGCTATTTATTGACATTTGGCAAACACCTGTCAGACGAGCTACAGCTACAGTCTGGCAGTCATATGACATGCTTGTAGGGGTGTTAGAAAATATAGATACACAAAAATATTGTGACATTTTGTGGTGTGATTAATTAATTAATCAATTACTTTGTTGTTGCAGTAGTTTTGTGGTGTAGTTCCACCATCGACTGCTAGTTGGCAGCAGACATTCAGCCGTTTGACTCTTCCCTCTTCTCCTCTGTTAAGACAACAAGATCACGCTAGCCTCCCGGCTTGAGCAGGCCGTTCGCCCATGACTATCCAGCAGAGCGACCTCTGCTGCATTCAAAGCAGATGTGTGGATGTAGTAGTACAGAGTTTGTTTTTCCCGTTTTCATTCACTCCTCATAGAGCAGACATTATGTTTTGCAGGCCGGCTTAGCAGTTGCGTTGCATGCTGAAAGTGGCATCAGTGAAACCCTCTGTTGTGCGTGTATCTCCACCTTTTTGGGCCAGAGAGGTAAGCTTGGCACCCCTACCTGATGGTAGACATAGCATCTGGCCTTTGCAAGGTTAGTTTGGCAGTACTACAGCATAGAAATAAGGCGCCTGAAAAACTATGGAAGAAATATTTTTAAGATGGGGAAAAAGTCACTCTAACAATTGATTTTCTAAAAAAATGATTAATGTATAAATATTCAATTAATTATGACCCTTTTCCTGCATATTTCATCATTTATCTGAACAGAATTACTCATGTTGTTTATCATAGCTGATATAATGGTACAGAAAGCTTATTAAATGTACAGGAAAACAAGTTGCATCTCTTTTGTTGAACAACTTTGAGTCAAGTTGCCTGCTGTAATTCAGTAAATAGATGACTGGCTGACAGCTGATGCTTTATGGATAGCCCTTCAGAAGGTATCTTTAAACCCTTGTACTCTGAAATCATTTTTGAGCCTCTTAATGTTTAGACACATTTTTTATAAATTAATCAAACAAGCTAAAGCAGAAATTCTATCTTAACATGATAGAGAGGTTAAAGGTCAGCAAAAAAGTAACTGAACTGAAGACATGGACTTATCTTAAGTTATTAGTCAGTGTACAGAAAGTTATTTCACTGTTAAACAAAGCAGGAGATAGACCACTTAAAGGCAGAGACGATAATTAGTTAAAGGTTCCCATCTGCCCTTTTCCTCTGCCACGCTGCTGTCATCACTCCACAAGGTGCCACAGAGTCCGACACTCGGTAAAGCTCAGAGCACCTTTAAGGACAACAAGACAGCCGCACCTTCCCCCCACCCCATCATTTCTGCCATATCGACTGCCAAGTTGATATTTCAGTTTCTGTTATGTGACATTTGGCTGAGTGAACAGAGGTGTCGGGGACAGCCATCACTGGGAGAGGAGGCAGAGCGGGCCGAGGGAGGGAGGGGGAGAAAAAGACGGAGGAGGAGAGGTGTTGAAAGGGACACAGAGAGAGAGAACTAACAGACAGTGAGAGAGGTGGAGGGATTGAGGCAAAGGAGGAAAAAGAGGAGCTGTCATATCCACCCTTATCACAGCGGTCTGCAGTTTTCCAAATGTCTCCTTTCAAGCAGCGCCAGAGTGTGCATATTAACTGTAATGGTGTGTGTTTGTGCAGGCTCCTGCTAGGCCGCTCACATCCTGCACACTCTCTGCAGGTGACTCCACCATATTACAACTCCACCCCCAACCAAACCCCTAAAGTAACAACAGCACTACAAACATGTTTTCATGTTTTCCAACCAAGGGATTTCTATTTTATTCTTTCAAGGAGTGTGCTGTTGGACATTTTGCCATAAGGCCAAGGGATAAAGGTGGAGAAATGGTGGAAGTTGAGTCCTGTATGTAGCACCACACATCAACTTCAGCTCAATTTATTGATTATTAGACATGAAGACTCTCTCTACTGGTGCCCTGGGAGCGCAAACACTCCCATTGGATAAACTGTCAAGATGAAGCTTCCTTTGCCTACATTAAGTAGCTCATCTGAAAGCTGTTATGCAATGATAACCTTGAATTCCAGCTCACTGAGAGCTCAATCTGTGGATGCAATACAGTAGAAACGTGCCGCACATAAAACCTGGCATCAGATAAATAAGCGGAGCCTTGTACCTGTTTGAAATTTTAATGAAATCCCTATATAAGATATGTGTTTGAGTCTGAAGTGTGCCAGGCAGACCAGTGCACTGACAGTGAAATGTATGTCTGAGGGAGTTAAATGTGATTAATGCAGCTTTGGGGAATATTTTTCATCACAATTCAGTTGTCACTACATCAACATTTCAAAAGCTGATGCTTTACTAAGAAGATCAAAGACATAAAACTTATTTTGATTACACATCCATCCATCCATTTTCGATACCGCTTACACCGCTTGGGGGCTTGCAGGGGACTGGAGCCTATCCCAGCTGTCACTAGGCGAGTGGCAGGATACACCTTGGACTGGTCACCAGTCAATCGCAGGGCTGACATATAGAGACAGACAACCAGATTCATGCTCACATTCACACCTACGGCCAGTTAACCACGATCAGTCAACCTAACAAGCATGTTTTTGGTGGTGAGAGGAAGCCGAAGTACCCGGAGAGAACCCATGCATGCACGGGGAGAACATGCAAACTCAAAAGGCCCTGACCGGCAAGAGAACCTTTTTGCTGTTAGGCAACAGCACTAACCCATGCACCGCCATGCAGCCCCACACAGCTACTAAAAAATGAGTCCCGGGCCCCTATTATTGGGTAATTTCTTCCTTTTAATCACCGTCAATTAAAGGTAAAGTCCTGAACACTGTCTGAGTTGCACAATTACACCAGCAACTTCTCAACACAAAAACTCTGTTGTTATTTTACCTTTTCATGAATTTATAAATCATCCATGGTCAATAACATCTGGCTTTGAGACAAAAAATTACCAAAAAAAATCCTTAATGTCAAAGTGAAAACAGATTTCTACAAAGTTAAATCAATCAAATAGAAATACCTAAAGTAAAATAAGCAACTGCATAAATATTCACCTCATTTAAATGCAGTTTTTGGCTCAACAAAGCACTGAGTCTGTGTGAATAGGTCTCAATCAACTCCATTCTTCTTTGCAAAACTGCTCGAGCTCTGTCAGGTTGCACGAGGATCAGCTCTTTTTCAAGTCCATCCACAAATTCTCTACTTGGTTGAGGTTTAGTCTTTAACTTGGCCGCTCCAGAACATTCACCTTGTCGACTTTAACCGTTTCTGTGTAGCTTTTGCTGTCTGCTCCAAGTTATTAGTTTGTTGTAGTATAAATTGCTGCGGTGATATCCCAAAGGCAAACAGAACTGCCACTGCTTATATCACTGTCATCAGGCCAAAATCTTGTATCTCCATTTTTCATTATTTTATTTTTATTATTATTGTTTTTTTTTTTAATTTAAATAAATAAATAGGGCTGACAGCTTCTATTCGATTGGTCAATTGTTTGGTCGAAAAGCTTTAGTGCAACCAAGATCACCCTGGTCAGCGAGCCCCATTTAATCTCTGTTAAGGCCTGTGAGTAGGCTACAAATGCATGCCTTTATCTGTTATATTTCCTCATAATACACAGGTGAGGTATTGTGTTAAAAGTGACGATTCCTTGCGAGAGAGGGAGAAAGAGGGGAGGGGTTGGCGGGGGTGAGCGAGCTAGAGAGAATAAAGCAACATTCGCTGATCTGAATCATCAATCACCTATCTATCTATTTCCATGGTTGATATCCACATAGTAAATGAGCAAACTTTGGTGTTTAAAGGGAGGTTTCAGTGTGAGAGAGAGAGAGGAGGGGTCAGGCAGTGCTGAGCACAAGGAGGAAGCAGCGGGCAGTTTTGAAGCATCAGTCACCCATTTAAATGACTTGGACTAATGCAAAGTTCAGAAAAAAATATGATGGATGAAAGTTTTGGCATCAGTGTGCAAACATGATTAGAACAACAGAAGCTCAGTTTTATTTTTTTAACGTGCAAAAAATTCAGATGAAAACACAGACTCAGTGTGCAAAGGCCTTGAGTCTCCCACCTGATCTTTATTCCATGTTTGACACCATTAGCCTTTTTACTAGCTAATGTAATTTTTAATCATTTTGGTCATAAAAACAAGCATTATGGAAACATGGAAAAGTTTAAGTCTTAACCTCAACATCACAGGTAATAAAAGCTTCAATATGACAAATGCAAGCAGTTTTGGAACAAATTAAACATCAAGTTCTGTACATGTGCAAGAAAAATGTGATCTAACTATTCAAGTGGCATACTGGCCCCACTGTAGACATAGTCCTATCTATTGAACAGTGCAGTGAAGGATGCATTTGTTTGAAAAACTACAGGAAAGTGATAGACTGTGGTGTTGTGCAAAGCAATAATTTGATATTCTATCCAGTAACTGAGCATGCTGTCTACATTTTGTTTCCTCTTTAACTATTATACTTTTTGTATAATTCAGAGTACATGTCAGAAGAAACAGCATGATACACATCAAAACATGCTGTTACTTTCTTAGGAATATGTTAGATGTTTTCTCTGCAACTCAAATTATTATCCCTTTTTAAAGAGCTGTTTTTTGTCATGGACTCATTGTTCTTTTGAATAAGGCATCAGAAAGGCAGCAGGATTGTGTGGCATCCTGAAATATTCTGAGGGTGCGGTTTACTTCTGACAGGAAGTACAGTTACTTTATACTTGATGAAAAGTGTGTGGCATTCACCTTGTGTAATCACTTCATTAAAATGGTGAACTTTCCAACTTTAACTCAAACATAAAGTCGTGGTACTTAATAAAAAAGATATAGACTGTTCTTTGTTTTTCATTTTTCAAGTGCTTCAAAGGTTAAACTAAACCAGGCAGAGATGTCTGAAATTATTTAATATCAAATTTCAGTATGAATACAGTTTTAGGATCCTCATTAGAGGCTCAGTGCATGTTGTGTGAAGTGTGGTAGCTTCTGCAACTTCCTCTTAAAGACATAATTACAGAATATTCAGGGGTTGGTTAAAGTTCAATTTGTCATCTGGCTCGGTGTCTTTTTAACATCACTGGTCCCTCCACAGTGACCACAGACCCAAGAATGTCACCACTGATTTGATAAATAACACCAAAAAAAAAAATCACTCTCCAGATTAAGAAAATGAATCTTCTTTGCATCAAATATTATATGTAAATATCAAACTACTGTGACAAGCTACTATTTGTTGATCATGAGATCCTTATAATTAAAGGAGGGCAAAACGCTCTGAGAAGTATTTTTACTACAACTTTTCTTGCCTATCAGTGTCAGCAGGTTTATTCAATTTTTGGGGAATGTGTTAGCCATGTGCTTACAGTGCCTATGATGGATTTAACTGAACTCCAGGGGATGTTAAGTGCCTTGGAATTTTATTTGTATCCATTCTCTGACAGGTACTTTTCAATAACCTTTTCTCTGAGTTGTTAATGGTAGCCAGGAATACTGATTAACCAGAGACTGGACCCTCCAGCCGCTTGTGTCTGGAAGGTGTCATATTTTTATTAAAACTGGTCCAGCGGTGTAAGGTCTGCAGAGTTCCTCCAGTATAAAAATTCAAATTTAACCCTGATGATTCAAAATATCTTTTAAAAGTCATAAAAGTTTTAAAGTGTAAAGAGTACAAATAATTAGAAAAAATCAAAAGTGTGGCAAAAGAAATTAATTTGTTTTTTCATGTCATATTTTTAATGTTGCTACTCACAATTATGAATTATGCTTATGATTGTGACTTTTAATTAAATATTTTGACCTTTAAGAGTCACAATTTTAAAATCTAGGTCATATTTTGACCCTTTTAAACATATTATTTCAAACTCTATGTCATATTTGACCTTTTAGACTCAGGATGATGACTTTGATTTTATTTTTTGACCTCTAAAACTCATGATTTCAATTTTCTCTCTCATACAGTTGCCTTTTAAAACAGCTTGACTTTTAATTTTGTGTTTGACTTTCTGGACAAATAAGTTTGACTTTTTATCTCAGATTTTGAGCCTTTAAACTTGTCATTTTGACTTCTTTTATCTTAAAATTGTTTATCATCAGTGCAAAGTTTTTTTCCCCTGTTTTTTTTTTTTTTTTTTTTTGCTCGTGAAAATGAGGATGACAGTTTATGGTTAAATGTCGACCCTTTTAGGCCCTCAGGTTTGACCTCAATTCAGCCTCTGCTGTAATTGAGTTTGACACCCCTGATCTAGACTATAATCAACCCAAAATTTAAAAACCAGCATCTGTGAGGGTGTTTGGGTGTATTAGTGCCCAGGACCCGTTAATAATTACAAGCACATGTCATTTTAAAAGTAACATGGGGGGGGGGGGTCGTCACGTGATGACTGCTTAGCAGCCCCGTAAACATCCAGTATATATTCAACATTCTCACTAACACTATGGCTCTATGTCTCAATGCAGACGCTGTAGTATGACTCTTGCACAATTCTGGACTTAACAAGATCAAAATATGCCGGGTTCTAAGAACAAAAGACGAAATGAAATACACAAAATGCAGAGGGTCTGGCTACATTGTTAGCACAACATGGCGACAAGTCTGAAGGAGAGGACAGCGAGATGGAGCTGTTCTTTCCTTGTTTTTTATAAAAGAAAAAACAAAACTCAACAAACATGCTTGAGAAAAAAATAGTAACATATGCTTCCAACCAGATGTTCTTTTTCAAAGACATCCCTGCTTATTTCAGTAAAACAATGCTAAACCACATTCTGCATGAGTTACAACAGCATGACTTCACAGTAAAAGAGTGCAGGCACAAGACTGGCCTGTATACAGTCCAGAAATGTCATTTAAAATTTAAGTTACATTATAAAGCACAGAATATGATAACAGAATCCCCATATTGCTTCCAACTTAAGGTGAACATTTAGCAAGAATGGGACAAAAATCCAGTACTACAACAATTGTCCTCAGTCCCCAAATGCTTACAGAGTATGCCAAGTTTTTTAAAAGCATGTTGCAAGCATCAAATTCTGAATATGTGTAAACTGTATATTGAAAATAAGAAAAAAGAATAAAAAAATTGCAATGCCCCTACTTTCTTTTAATTGTAAAAAAAAATTTAAAACCTGTGATCATTTTATTTCAAAGTATTTTTAAGTGCAAAAGTTATGAGTTATACAAAAGTTTAAATTTATATAAACAGCACTGTCAACAACATAAAAACAATTCCTGCTCATTTGGCACACCGTATGCTTTACATTCACTGAGCAGAATAAAACTCTTCACTTTGATTTATGCCTTGTAGAGTAGAAAAGTAAACAGCTTGATATTAGGTTGGAAAATTCTCCAGACATCACTCAGAGAGTTATTGATTTCTTTTTTCTTGGAGCTGAAGTGGCTGAGTCATCACTTGGGCTGACCTTAACGTGAATCAAGATCACAGATCGTGTCACAAGTCATTCCGTCCATAAAACCTTTAAAAAGGTTCAGCTGAATCAGAAGAGTTTGGGGAATATGCTGTACTAATAAAAAGTGTTTAACCCCCTGGATGTTGTACCCTTCTTATTGATTTCATAAAATAATCATGGTCAATAGAATTTGGCTTTTTTTGACAAACAAAAAAATTACAACAAATCTAAAGCATCTTTAATGTCGAAGTAAAACAGATCTCTACAAAGTGATGTCAGTTAAACCAAAATAAGTAAGGAAAAATAATGACTGCATAAATACTCGCCACTTTTAAATGACAGACCTAAATCAACAGAGGTCCAGCCACCTCCTGCTAAAAGTCTCACAGTCAGTGAGATGGGGATCGCCTGAGTGCAGTGAATGTGTCTCCAGTGACTGCAGTATAGAACTTTGTGGGAGAGTGGCAAAGAGAAAGCCACTGTTGAAGAAAACACATATTAAATGCTGACTTGAGTTCGCCAAAAGGCATGTGGACGACTCCATGGTCAAGAGGAAGAAAGTTCTTTGATCTGATGAGACCAAAATGTTTTTTGGCCATTAGACAAGATGCTATGTTTGGTGGACCAAAATACTGCACATCACCACGAACACACCATCCCCACCGTGGAGCACAGTGGTGGCAGCATCATGCTGTGGAGAGTGTTCTGGAGTGGCCGAGTCAAAGCCCAGACCTCAATCTAACAGAGAATTTGTAGCTAGACTTGAAAAGAGCTCTGATTCCTGTGCAACCTTACACAGCTTTAACAGTTTTACCTATATTTTTGCATAATCATTATGAGGAAACCTGCATGAAAAGATGCAATATGATGTCATCTGACTGCATTGTTATTTTTGATATGGAAAAAGCAAATGAAATCAAAATTGTGGTTTACTGTTTTGATGAAAAAAGCTTCTTAATTAAAAACAATAAGAAAGCAACAAGGATAAGCAGAAATGGGCTAAGCTACTGCTAAGTCTCTACTTCTCATCTTTTGTTATTGCTTTGGTTGAGATCCCATAGCAGTGGCATTTAAGCACTATGTGTGTTTGATCTACGTTGTCGAAGGACATGATATGCCAATTCATTTGTACAGTTTGGTACATGGTGAGTTTCTAAAAACAATTCAACAGACACTTTTCTGAGACTTTACATTCTGTTCTTGAAAAGAAGATAAGCCCCAAGTTTTGACCTGAACTTGGAGAAACAAGAAGAACTCACAGACAGTGACAGGCAGGCCTTGCACTGCATCTTAAATATTCTATAGTAAAGTCCAGACTGCATACATTGGAAGGTTCTTTGTGTCAAGCAATATTAACACAGCAAGAAGAAACTGTCTACATGAGTCGACCTCACAGTCGAGGTTGTGTTTCAGCCTAAGTTAAACTAATAAAAAACTCTTGATAACTGAAGCAAGCATGTGTTTTTCTTCTTAACAACAAATCAATGATGTAACAAGCTGAATCAACTTCTGCCTTATGTGGGGTTCATTTTTGTAACGTTACTTTTCATAAACCTCTCAAAAAAAGTAAGGATATTTGTGTTTGGTAGATTATTTCTTTGTCAAACCATATACCACCTGTGTATCTCCCTATCAAATGGTGCCACATTTTTAAGGAACATTTATTTGTGGGAATATGAGTTGTGTCCATGAAAAATTTGCCAAATCTTCTCTGCCAAACAGATTATTCTGCCATAAACTCTTGTTTGGTGTTGTTTGGTGGATTGGATGATCGAAGTCTGAAGAAACAAGACATACTGGCAATTTAACAATTTATTTCCAACCTCTTCACTCCCACACTCTGGAGGTAGTCTCTGATAAACCCCACTGTGGGGGCAAGTATTGTCATCTTGGAGAATAGAGTTTAGTCCACCACTGTGGAGATATGGGATCACCACTGGTTGCAGAATCTCACCTTGATATCTCTCTGCATTGAGATTGCCTCCAATGATGACATGCCTTGTGTATTTTTTCCTCAACCAAAAGATGCTGCTCTATTGGTGCAGCAATCAGCATTGCACTCTCTACATCTTCTCCACACTTTTACC
The DNA here is from genome assembly GCF_018320785.1 of Cheilinus undulatus. Taxonomy (NCBI): domain Eukaryota; kingdom Metazoa; phylum Chordata; class Actinopteri; order Labriformes; family Labridae; genus Cheilinus; species Cheilinus undulatus. The sequence continues at coordinate 19,447,100 of NC_054874.1, read as the reverse complement.
CTATGATCCAACTGCTGCGGGCTGAATCTGGATTCATCACTGAACAAAATGTTCCTCCACATGTTCAGGTTCCAGTGCACATGTTGCAGATACCAGCACAAATGGGCCTGATGGTGAAGGGCAGTCATGGCAGGCCTCCTCGCAGCCCTGTGAGACCAGAGATTGGCTGCATGCAGTCTGTTCCGGATTGTCTAGGCAGAGAGCCATCAATCATATTGTCCTGCAAACCTTGACTGCAAATCTGTAGAAAACAGCCTACCGTTCCTACACACTGACAGGGTTCTTCATTTCATGGCATGTCTCTGACACCCCTGGTCATATGGAACTTGGCCTTCAGTTTGGAGATGGTACTAGGGCTCATTCCAAATAATGCTACAACTTGGTTTTGCTAAACACCACCATGGCATGCTGATTCCTGGTGCAAACACCTGCTGACCACTGTAACAGGGCTCATGCACATGGGTGCACCTGGAGGTACAAGAAGCTCAAAAAGAGACAGTAGCAACAGCAGAATAAGCTGAGTGGCACTGGCAGAGAAGATTTGACAGATTTTTCATGGGCAGCACATTCTTAGTTCTTCATCCCACAAATGCATATTCCTTACAAATATAGCTCCATTTAAAGGGAAATAAACAAGCTTTCGAAGAGTATAATTTATTGCCAAGAAGCATTATTACAACAACAAAATAATCTGCCAAACACAAATTTCATTACTTTCTGTGCTAAGTTTGGGCGATTAGGCTTTAACAGGAAGGTTTTTTTTTTGTGTGTGTGTGATTGGCCGTTGTCTTAAGTGATGAGATGTTCAAAAATATCTGTACTTTGGTGTTTTGCTCCTAGCAGAAATAAATCTGGGTTGTGTAAACTTGATGTTGATTTTCTTGTTAGAGTTTTTTTGAGTTCATGCACCTAAAGTTTATAAACTGCAAAAGATAAAATCAAGAAACTTAGAGTTGTATAAAGGGGCAGTCCAACTGACCCAAAGAAGAAGTGCAATTTCAACTAGGCATGAGTACAACCCAATGTTTAAAACTTCAACAGAAAAAACTGGAAGAACTGCCTTAAGCTTGAATATGTCTACCAACCAGCTAGATTATACACCCCTCAGTTTTCTTCAGAGTTACAGTGTTCGAGATGGGGGAATGTATTTGGATACTTGAAAATATCTAAAACGCATAATGCTGGTGTTTGGCCAGAACCCCTTATCTCAATTTTTATGAAGTATTTAAAAATTGCTGCTTTTTTTCCCCAGAAAAGTGGGGCGTTTGGAGATTGGAGGTTATGGCCTGATGCCAGTGATAAGCAAGTTTACACATAGCACTATATGCCTTTACAGGAGGGTCATAAAATCCAAGGATATCTCCTTTGCTAACAGGTACATCAGGAGTCAAGTTGTTGGTGGTGGGGGCTTGTCCTCCAATCAATAATGAAATAGGAACAATGATGAGATAAGTGCTTTTCCAATGTTTGATAAGCTGCAATGGTACAGTTGGCCTTTGGCCTTTCTAAAATGCATTCTTTTATCTTCTTAATAGTGTGAAATTGTGTCATAATTAGGATTATTCTTCAGCTGTGACTGAAAATCATTTTTTGAAGGTTGGCAGGGGTTGACCTTGGACTAGCAGACTCTAATCAGTTCATTCTCAACTGGTTGTTGATGCTTATTTTATCCTTTTTCTTTCAACCTTTCTGAAAATACCGCAAAATGGGTTAAATGCACATCTGCACAGAATAGAAGAAGCCGGCATAAATAATGGCCAAAAAATATATCTCCATGGAAGCATAGTAACAGCAATTGTATTCATCCTTAACTGTCTAGATATCACAGCTCGGTGCATGCAGCTATTAATGTGTTTGAGTGGAGAAGAAAGGCACTCACACATGGAAGTGTGGACACTTCAATGCAGATGCAACTGTTTGCTAATTGCTATCAAACATCTTTTTTTAATGACTAATCAATTAGTCAGTGTTAAAGCGTTTTGGGCTCATCTGTTGCAGACCTCAACAATGGGGGGACCTCGAATGTGGGGCAGGAAGGTCATACCAACCTTAATTAGGTTTTTCATAAGTTTGTGGTAGGGCTGGACAATTAATTGCAAATCAGATTAAATCACGATATGGGCTGCTGCAATTTACAAATCTCAGAAGTTGCAATATTTCTTTACTTGAAATGTGTCAAAATAACAGTTTTACGCATTCATTTTTGCAGCAGCAGAGATTTTATGCACATTATGCAAACATTCAAGTGTCAACACAGCGGTCCATTTAAATATGACGTACTTCTCATTAATCCCTGCTTGAATGCATCAGTGCTGATGCACCATGCTGCTACTGGCAAAGCTTCACCTCCTCCACCCCAGCCTCCTCCTTTATAGCTTGAAGCTTGTTGCACCCTCATATTCAGATTCATACTACTGTGGATAATTGCTTCTGAAATAATTTCATTTTTTTCAGTACACATTTTCATTACTGTACCCATACATAGGGAGGTTTCAAGCTATGCACTCCTTGGAAAGTCAAAGCATGCTACTTGACTTAACCTAGAGAGCATCTTTTGAGCAGAGCCTTCTCTGCCAAGTAAAACTGTCTATCCATCTTGCAGTAAAATGGTTGAATGTATTATGAGCTTGTTCCTGACTGAATGTAAGATATAATATAGAATAATTTATTGCTTGAATTTGTTAGAGAATGCATAAGAAGAGGAACCTAATAATAATCACATATTAAATTGCAATCTCAATATTGGGGGAAAAAATTGCAATTAGATTGTTTTTGCAAATTGTTCATCCCTAGTTCATGGTGTGTTATTTTTCATTTAACCCCCTCCACCTTCCTCTAACCCTAACCTTTTGGGTTCAGGTGCCTAAACCTAACCCTCTTTGGGTTTTCCTTAGTTTGTTGTGTGTTGAATTAAAATGGATCCCCAGTAAATGTTTGATTTTTATTGATAAGATTCTTCTGCTGTGAAAAATAGCCACTTACATCACATCTGACAGCAAGCCAGATAATATGTCATTCACTATGTCATTCTGGTTCCAGCTTGGGTAACGTACAACCCCACCCCCCCCCCATCTGCAGCCAGATCCTCTGGGTAAAAGTCAAACTCAATAGTGGGATTGACTGATGCTATTTATCTCATAGCAGGATATATGCATTGAACTTAACTCATTTTAAAGTGATGTAACAAAGTTATAAATGATATAAGTCACTGTTCAAAGATCCAGTATGCTTTTGTTCTGGCTCTGATGTTTTTTTCCACCCTCCTAATCCACTCAAATCAAATGTATACAAGCGAGTGTCCATTTAATGCACAGCAGAGAGACAGAGAGAAAGTTGGCAAACAGCAAAGTGAAACTAAACAGAGTCTTAAACTTAATTTGTTCCCTTGTTTTATTGTGCTTACTTACTCAATTATATAACAGACGCAGAGTCTCAGGAACACTCTGCTAAAGTAAATGTGACAGACTGAAACTTCACTTACAAGATTGAGTCAAACTGCTACGATAAGATGTAAGATGCTGTCCTACATGCTTTAGCAAGGACAATATCTTAATTCTTAACTTTATCACACACCGTAAGTGGATCCAAACAGACTTAAAGGTGATATGGTTTATTATCTCAGTCATAATCTCCATGAGACTGCCAGTCCTCTTCATGCCGGATCAATTTGGTTTCCACTTGCTGTGTTTTGTTGCCCAAATACATGAATGATGGGACATTTTACGCCCTTTTTTTGGAAAGGTAATAGGATGGTAATCTGTTTTCAGGCAGTTTAGTAGTTCTGTCCTTGGCCTCCAAACACTTTTGTTTTGCTGTAACTATTGGTTTTTATTTTGTAGATAGAGCAGCACTTTTGTAAATAGCACTGAAGCTGTAGAGCTGCCATTTTCCTCTGCTGTTTCCTCCTGTTGTGCTGCATCCCTGGGAGTTAGGTTAAGTGAATGTCTTTTTGTTTCACCTAGGGTTAGCCAACACTTTGAGAGCAGACAGATGCTTTTGTTTGTTGTTTTGGCCATGATTCACCCACAGTCATCTTGCTTCAGTTGGTTGGCACAAATTCACGTTACTGTAGAAATGAATAATTTCAATTTAATTGGAATTCAGTGTTCAGACTTCTGATTTGGGACTTAGGATGAAACAACCTTTTAAACTTTAATGTTTTGGTACCAACCCCCATAACGAAGTTGTAAAAGAATCATGAGGTCTGTTTTTGACAGAAAATTTATTTACTTAGCGATGAGAAGTTGGAGATGACTGCTGTCTTTCTTAAACAGGTCAGACCGAGTAGTAGAAACTTGAAGGTTCTTTTAATTATAGCGCTTAAGTATGAAATGGATGTTAGTCCAAAAGTATCCATTACCACTCAAATCAAGGAAATTTTAGGAACTTCTTGTGTGGATTAGCCAGAAAGGTCAAACCAGAAAACATCCTGCGATTTATGAGCAGAAAGCAGAGGAACAACCTATCAATGCTAGCAAAAAAATCTCAAAAGTTAGAGGTCAAATTAACAGAGGTCCCTAGGTTATTCTAGTCTTGTGTAAATAGGGCATATAGGTCACATTTTTGCTCTCTTTAGCTTTATTAAACCTTGCGGAGCAGATGGGTTTGCAAGACTCCATCTCTGTCATCAGGCAAAATCCATCTAGAAAAGCTCCAATCCACAAGGTTTGTGCCAAACCAAGCACTGTCTGGACCAATCAGCATCATTTGAGGGGATCAAGGCAGTAGCTATGGGTGGGGTTTAGTTGCACATGAAGCTGTTTGCAATGGTTACCTCCAGTGCTTCGATCAGCTACGATGTACTTTTACCAGAACTTGACCACGTTTCTCTATGAAATAAAGAATTAAAGTGACTCTCAAAGCTTCACATGATGGGAAAGATGTTTTAGCTCTATTGTCGACCTACTTTGGCATGAATACATCATTTTGTCTTGTGGCTCTGATTGCCCGTCAAGAACATGTCAGACACAGCGTTCGTCCAATTACATTCTGAGAATTTTTTGAAAAGTCCTGCCTTTCCCAAATGCTCTCTATGGGAGCTTTTTCAGATGAATGTGAAATACTGTATATCCATGCAGTAGTTATAAGAAACAATATCTGGTGTGTCAGGTTAGCTTTATTTGAGTTTAAGCTGACAAAACTCTAAACCATTTGATCTAGTTTTAGTCAGTATAGAGATGTAACAGTATTGCTGATATTGCGGTGACAGAAGCGCCTTGGTGTCATCAAATGATACGTCTTCAGGGCAAAATGTGTAGTTTTTTTTTTTTTGTGGAGCAAAGTAAAGGGAAGTGGGAACTACAGTTACCATCGGCTCTATCCATCATCCTTTGCATCATCCATTCGCTGGCTTGATCTAACAGCGTGAAAATGGGGGATGCTACAATTGAGAGAGCAGAGTGACAAAGTTTTTGAGATTGTGGAGGCTCCAGGGACTTTTAAATCTGACGTGCGGAAGCATTTCCTGGTGTCTACAAATAAGAAAGGCCAAACAGAAAACAAGTAACATAAGGAAAACAAGCAATGTAAGGAACCACTTGATGAATGATGTTGATCCCTACTAAAAAGTCATTACATTTGTCTGTCTGAGATGAGCTGACAGACCCGCTGGAGGTGATCTCACTGCACTTGTGACAAGAGTTGAAACACAGGGCCTGGTACTGGCTCTGCCCTCTCTCCAGATCCCCAAGGAACAGAGCTCAGAATATTTTCACATCCTGTTTGAAGTCTGCCACAAAAGTGATGAGCATCCCATCTCCCTGCTTGAACTCCAGCGACACAGTATGTCTGCCTCCCACACCTCGCTGGTCACCAGCTCTGACCAGAGTCCCTCCAGTACCAGGTCACAGAGCCAGGTCAGTATTTAAGCTGAAGCCACACAGATGGAGGTTGTTGCAAAACAAGAAACTGAACCAAAGAGGAAAAAAATATCAGGGTGGAATAAAAACAATCAGCACTCGTATCCCCTGCTGATTTTGAGGAGTTTGACTCAGCTGGGAGCTTCAGTAGTTCAGCTCTGTTGAAAGTCTCACTCTGGCATTCTTGATTAGCTCATGCACATTTCAGTTTCCCCTCTAACCTCATCTCCAAATGCCCACATTGATTCTCATTCTGCTTTTCCTTGATATTCCTCTTCTTCTCTCGTCCCTTCTTCTTTGAACTTAGGCACTCCCTATGTGCCGGTACCCCATTTAGCTCACACCTGGCCCCCAAACTTCTAGTCACTACCAGTACTCTAAATACATAATTTCAAACTGATGAAAATACTGACATACTTTGAAACCAGGGCCCTCATTTGTCAACAGTGCATAGAAAATGTCCTAGATTTTGTCTTGCAAGTAAAATGTTGAATGAATCAAATACCAAAATAATCCACATTTATCAAACATGTGCACACCAGTTGTACCCTTATCGGTCAGTTATCAGCAATAATAATAATCAGAGATACAATCAGAGACATTCTGAAGCCTCTGGCCTATCACAGCCAATGTGGCAATTCCTCTGTTTTAGAGTGGACAAAATCAATTGTATATATAATTATATATATGTATACACACACATACACACATGGATGCTGTATACCTCAGCTCAGCACTAACATTTAAGGCTCCTCTTGTGATTAGAGACCTACTTTAACCTTGTCTTTGCCTTGTTCTTGTCATGGAAAAATCTCTCTTTTTTGTTAAAGAGAATATGACATCCTATGAAAATCATCCCCGTATGTTTTGATTACAAAATTACCATGGTTATTTTCAATGCTACAAAGCTCTCATGAGGGGGCAGGTGTCAGACAAAGTGATCAACAACAACACAACCTTTGAGAACACTCTCTACTGCTCACTGAATGCTGATGCTTGTCTTTTAACAGGCACTGGGAAACGTGAGACATATCACCCCCACATCTACACATCTGCCATATTCCTTCCGTTTCTTGATCACGGACTTAACTGAACTCCAGGGGATGTTCTGTGCCTTGTTTAATTTTTTTGTCTTTTTTTGGGGGGGGGGTTGGAATCTATCCCCTGACTTTTTAATAACATCTTCTGAGTTGCTTGGAGTGTTCTTTTGTCTTCCTTGTGTAATGGTAGCCAGGAATATGGATTAACCAGTGAATGGAGACTTCCAGACACAAGTGTCATCACTTGAGACACATTCACTGCACTCAGGTGATCCACATTTCACTAATTGTGAGACTACTAGCACCAATTAGCTGGACCTCTGTTGAATTAGGTCTGTCACTCTTGAGGATTTGTAGTTTTACAGCATGCAGTCATTTATTTAACCATACACATTAATATTTGGCATAACTTTGTAGAAATCATTTTCCACTTTGACATCAGTAGGGTTTTTGAGGGGGATTTATTCTTGGTCAAAAAGCCAAATTATATTGACCATGATTGACTTATAAATTCAGCAAAAACATCCAAGGGGCTGAAAACTTTTATCGGTACTGTAAATGTAATTCAAAGTTTCAGATTCACTTATTTAGTACAATATTATCCAAGAAATGAAATGTACTACCTTTTCAAGGAAGAGCACCAAATTCAGCACAAACCAAAAAAGAAACATAACACAAAGAAACATTAGCCACACACTGACAAAATTAACATGATGAAAATTTTAAACAATATGTACTCAATTTTGAGTGTTTGTTTAACCAAATTATGTTTCCATTTAAATTGGGCTCAATGGTTGTTCATGCAGGAAGTTTCCAGTTCCTTTCCAGTTCATCAGCATCTAGTCCAGATCCTCACTGGTATTCTTCTAGTCCCATTCTGTAACTGTCTCCTCCTGTAAGTCATCCCATCAGTGTCCCAATTCAGCTTATCAGGACTCTACTCTTCATCTGATCCCGCACCTCTCATCAACACCACCGCCGGTGTCTAGACTCCATGGGGAGGTATCCTGTTCCTGCCTTTTGCCTCAGCACCCCTTCAAGTGCATGAAGTCATCATTATGGAGTCTAATGGCCAAAGAAATTCTCTTCTATTAAAATAAATGTCACTCATATTGAAGTCTCTCCTGATTGAACTGAAATTAGCCAGCTGGGAACATCCCTAATCAAAATGTGCAATGTGCATAAAGCTGAATTGGATTGCACTGGCACCAAAAGAGTCCCCAAACAATGGGCTTTTTAAGAATAAAATAAATGAAACCCACTGCCCTTTTTTCTAAAAGCTCAATTACAATACTGGTGACACTGTGAAGTGGCACCTGGTAGTTGCGTTGCATGCTCCCTACTCCTCTAGTCCTTCATGCAGCTCAGTGTGAGTTTGAATCCAATCATGGCCCTTTTTCTGCATGTCATCCCTACTCTCTCCTGCCACTTTCCTATGGCACAAAAAAATCTGAGAAAAAAAAACAAGGAAAAAGACAAAGTTCATAAAATATTATAGGGTTATTCTGCATTATGAGTTAACCTAAATCAACATATGTAAAAACATAGGCCCACATTCATTGTAGATTACTTTTGAGTCCTTTAGTTAGAACTTAAGGAGAAAGAAGAATAAAACGATGACATTGTGATAACTTTTCCGAGTCGTTAAATCCCCTCTGACTTTTTTATAAGCCCATCTGCAGTTTTCTTGGCATCTAATAAGCCTAAAATCTCTTGGATGTATTAGTCGGTCTAGCTTCTCTGGATCATATTTCTTTGTCTAATCGGTATTGCTACTGAGCGCCTGCTTGTGTAATTAGCCATATTTTGCCAAAACCCAGAGTGTTTGGAGCATGCTGAGTAAATGGATGAACAGCAGAGAAGTGGATTATGTATCAGGGATTGTTTGAAAAGTTTCTCCAGACATACTGAATCCTTTGGCCACTGAAAAGTCTTTTAAATAATTACTTACATGATTCCAGGCGTGAAAAGACGCAAGTGTCTGAATATTTGGTGCTTTCTTGCAAAGATTTCATAATTGTAATGTACCCAGATGGTTTTTGTGAAATTAACTTCATAATTAAAGCATATATATTACCAGAAAATTGTGTAACCTAATTAAAAAGCTAATCTGACCGTGGCGTAATAGCTTTGGCGCACACTCTGGTCCTGGAGGTGAGTATATTTCAGGAGTTTGTCTCTCTGTCAGCTCTTCTTACACATGGCCACGGCAGAGGGGTCCTCTCTGACCCTCTTTGTCATCACTCGACACCTGACTCCGCTCTCTCTCTGTCTGACTGTTGCTCCAGCAGGTACCCTGCGACAGATTAGCATGATCAAGGTCGGTCTGAGTGTGTTGACCTAAACGAGTCGCAGCAAAGGTGAGCGGATGCACCTGCTGGCCCCCTGCAGATTGATTTAATTAAGAATGTGGGTGCACATTTGTTCCTGTGGTATTATGGAGTCCAAAGGGAGCAGCAGGAGAGGGAAAAAGGAGAGGAGAAGAGACGAGGAGCCACACATAATCAAAAGGAGAGTGCGGGGGAATTGATGAATGAGCTTTTAATCTGCATAGAAATAGCAGGTTAAAATTGAGCTGTGGTCTTCACGGCCTGGCCTGATGTATGAGAGCGCTGTGGGATCGTCGTGCAACACACACCCATGCTTTATTAGAAAATGTTTGTCCTTCCAAAACTGACCTTATTCCTGGCCTTAATTAAATGCTCCTTTAATGACTTTCCTGTCTAAGCGTAGCTCTACTGACTTGTTGGTGCATGCACATGCATGTGAAAGTAAATCTCTACCCACGCACCGAATTTTTGAGCGTGCATAAGGTTTGGGCGAGGGCAGGTTTTTGCATGTGGGAGGTGGTTGAATATAATCTGTTATGTGTACCAAACAGCATGATGAGCTTATCATGTTCATAAACCAATTTGTGCATACTGTCTGTGTTAGTGTGTGATATGAAAGCCACACACCGGCTTGTTTTACACCCTGATTTTATCAGCCTGCATGTCTGTAATTGCATTGCAGGTGAGTTAAGGTGGCTGAAGTCACTAAGGAGACTCTTTATAAGAAGCACCAAAACCATCTGATTAAAAGGAAGTGTAGAGTGCAAGGAAGAGGGAGGCCATTTAATGAGATTTTTAACCCTCTAATTCAATAGTCAAAAGTAAACAGTAAGGATCTGAGTGAAGAGAGGAGAACGCTCGGGGCAAAGCCGACTAACACGGGAACATGCACACAATCAGTCTTCCATTAGCTATGTGCCATTATATTGCACTTTACAAACCTAGCGAGGATTAGCACGCACATGTTTCATTTCTTCCTGCTCCTCACCGACCCCTCCCTCCCCTCCCACCTCGCTTTAATCCATCAACCTGAGGACTAATCCTTTTGAACATTCAAAGCGAGAGCCAGGGAGGCTGCAACATGATCAATTACAGACTTTCAGCTGCTGTCTCAGTCTACTACTTCATGCAAACATTGCTGCAAACACGCATTCATTTTGTTGACGCTGCGCTTCTCATTCCTCCTGCTGTCTCGTTTCAATTCATGCCAAGCCTCTTTCACAGCATCAATAGCATGCTATAATTCAGGAGCCTAGAATACTTTTGTCAGAAAAAAAACTTTCCCCTGCTTAGTTTGCCGGTGGCATATCTTGTGTTATTTCTCAAGGAAAAAATAGTACTACGGAATCAAAGTTAACCTTGTTTTTTTTTCCAAAAAGCTGATCCCAATATATCTTCTAGCTTTATCTCACCAGTGAAAGCCAGAGTTATAATGATTGCAATGTGTTTTCATGATGGTGTACCTATATAAAAGGTGCTGATATATTGATTTGTCACACCCTTCTCTTTGCACATTCTCTCATTACCCAATCTGAGCGTGAGGGGAGGGCTTCAGAGGGGCTCCAGAGCTAATTCCTCTGCTGTATTAGTACTGCTAGAGAGGTTTTTTTCTCACATTGTTTCTCTGTGGCCTACATAATGGCCAGTGTTCTGTAGAAAAGGATCCTGAGGGGGGACTCTAATAACCCAGATAGATAGTGCTGTTACATTTCTATCTCAAGGCACTTTGTCTTTGCCTGCCAGCGCCCAGGTGCCTTACTCATAGCATTCACAGCACTTCCTCTGCCATGTAAATAGTATCTATCACTTCCAACGGGTTGGAGGGGGCAGCTGAGAGAAGGGGACTTTTGTCAGATTGCATGCAAAGATTGTGTTTAGCTGGTGTGATTATTCATGTTCTGCAATATGCAGTGGGAATTATTTCAAAGTGTGTGTTGGAGCTTTTTCCTTGGATCAAATGTCACGCTCATTGTGAAATATCATATTGATAAGAAATGGTTTGGTCTTGCCAGTGGATGTACTCATGTGGGTGAAATGGACCGTAAAATGCATTAGGCCTCCGTCACTCTCCACACTGGTCAGCCATTAAATCCTTTTATTTTCTCAAGAAGGAAAACAACTTGCTAGATACATCTAATATCTGCTGCCCACACACACACACACACACACAGTCACCCAGTCCAACTACATGAGCAATCACAGAGAATTTCTAGAAAAGACAAAAAACATGGGTTGTGATTAAAAAAAATACTTCCCAGGAATAAATCCTTCTTTCCCAGTATGCATGTGATTTATTGAAGATTATGTAATATTTAGAGCAACTATTCATCCTCAAAGAACATCATCTTTGTTGTGGTAAGAAAAAAAAACACAACCTAGAAATATTTAATCCAATTTTTTAGCATATTTGCTCTACAAGTGCTTATGTAACATCTGAGCAGTTCCATAGTAGCTGAGCTGAGACTTTTTCAGCATGAATCAGCTTGGCAGTAATATCCATGCATGCATTTTTTTAAGCTACAAGAGGAATGGGAGTTTTGTTCTTGAATATCATTCTATAGTATTAGGGCCATCTCATTTGTTATTCTGTGGATCAGTAAGCACTCCGAGGCGTGGTGGTCTGCATATCTGATGATGCCATTACTTGTGGATGACTCATGGTTGCAGATTTACACGCAGCCTTGATCACAGTCCAAAATATATTTGACAACAATTCTGCTGATGTGACATTTTACTTCAGGAAGACATTGTGAAAAAAAATAGTGCAGGTGAAAAGTTGATCCAGTTATGTTACTGAGGTAGACTGACCTCACGTCATATTTCACACCCATCTTAGTAACACCCCATACAAGGTGTTTGGGAAGGGAAGAACCTTTCAGAAATAAATAATAAGAGGGTGTTCTGATAACCATCACAGGCCAATCAGAGCAACTTGAATAGAGCAACTTAAAAGAATTGAAAGGAGTGTATGTTTTGTATAAATATAAAGCTACTCTAGGACAATGTCAGCACACACATCCAAGGATCTTGCTTGGGTTCCTGTAACATGTTAAAAAAACCCACCAGAACTACAGAAAACAAGTTTTGAAAGAGACATATGGTAGGGGTGGATATTGCAAGGAAGCATGACATTACACAACAGATATAATGCATACAGTGCCTATAAAAAATATTCACCCCTTTGGACATTTTACCCTTTTATTGATTTTAAGAATCAATCATGGTCAATGTATTTTGGCATTTTTTTTAACTTAAAAACTCTTTCATATCTAAGTGAAAATAGATTTCTACAAAGAAATGTCAGATGAATTAAAAATAAATGTCATTGACTGCATAAATATTCACCCCATTCAAGTCAGAATTTAGTAGATGCACCTTTGGCTGCAATCACAGCACTGATAGGTCTTAATCAGGCTCGCACATCCAGACACAGTAATTGACCTATGGCTAAGTCCTGCCCTCAAACGCGATGAGCCAATCACAGTGCGTATAGCCTCTCCAATACACTCGGACATCGGCTGCCTGGACGTCCTTTGAATTTAATAGGAGAAAGTCAGTTTTCGTCCGGTTTTATGGAATTTTTTTTAAGTTTAAAAATGGTCAAACGGTGTTCGTGGGGTACATGCGACTCCAACACAAGGTATCCTGAGAGGCTGGGCGACGGGGTCTATTTTTTACCCTTTCCTAAGCCACATCTAAACCGAGAAAAGTGTCTTCTCTGGATAAAGTTGCGCAGTAGACCACAACATCAACTCAGCGTGAATAAAGTTAGCACGGGTGGCTACATCTGTTCTAAGGTAAGCCAACATCGTATTTGAGGCAGCATATTGTCACTTTGCTGGAAAGAAATATAAAGTTATCTTTAACATCTCTAACGTTAGCTAAAGTTAGCCTAACATTAGCTCCTAGCTGCGTTGTTCGTTATGTCACGTTGTTTGTTGGGAGTTCATTGGCATTTTTTGTTCTAGTTTTTGTTCTTTGGTGATCGTACATCATTGTTAACTGTTGTCCAAAGGGCTCTAGTTAAACTAACATTAACTTCTGGAGCTTAGCTTAGTTAACTTATCTGTAATAGCCGATATAACAAAGGTTGGCAAACTTTATGCTGAATGATTCAGTGTAAATACTGTAGCACCAAACTTATGGAGAGACACTCTTGGTAAAAACGGTAAAAAGGCTGTTACATTTTTCTCATATTCTGAACCAAAAACCTTAACTTCAGTGGCACTTTGATGCTGATCCTCTATCTTGTGGTCTGAGATTGTGATCGCAATGAGATGCAGTTTATCACGTTTGCACTGGGACCTGTAAATTTTGGCTTGTAACTGAAGCTTTTTATCGACCTTCTTGACAATAAAATGATTAACATATCCCTCCAATGCGTAGTTCAGACTCTTTTGGTGACTTCTAGATGATATGTGATCTGTCTGTCTCCAAAAATCATCAATGGCCTCCTGTGAAATGTCTCCTACTGTGACAACTTCCATAGCGCCTGTCAGTGAATGTTTATTGTTTGTCCAAGTGAGTGGAGGGGGCGTGGCTTAGCCATAGGTCAATTTTACTCCATTCTTTTTACGGGGATCAGACATGAACAGACCTTTTCAAGACCAGCCACAAACTCTGTATTTGGTTGAGGTCTCGGATTGACTCAGCCACTCCAGAACATTTACCTTGTTGTCTTTAAAACATTTCTGTGTAGATTTCGCAGTGTGCTTCAGTTCATTGTCTTACTGGAAAATGAATATTCTCAAGCTGTAGTTCTCTTGCTAAGATTATCTTGTCTGATGGCCAGAAAGCACTATTTTGGTCTCATCAGACTGAAGAACTTTCTTCCACTTGACAGTGGAGTCTCCTACATGCCTTTTCTCTAGTCCAGATTTCGTATAGGTTTTCTTAAACAGTGGCTTTCTCTTTGCCATGAAGCTTTGACTAGTGAAGAATCCAGGCAACAGTTGTTGCATGCAGAGTCTCTCCCCTCTCAGCTACTGAAGCTTTAACTCCTTCAGAGTAGTCATAGATGCCTTGGTAGTCTCTCTTACTAGTTTGTTTCTTGTATATCCTCTCCATTTTTGAGGACAGCTTGATCTATTTACACTTGTACTAGAGTCCTTCCATTTCTTGATGATGGATTTAACTGAACTCCAGGTGATGTTCTTTTTTTCATATCCATCCCTTGTCTTAACCTTTTAATAACCTTTTCTCTGATCTGCTTGGAGTGGTCTTTTGTCTTCATGGTGTAATGGTTGCCAGGAATACTGATAAACCATTGAATGGATCTTTTGGATACCTTGGATATGTTTTCACTCTGACATCAAAAAGTTAAATTACTTTTTTTTTTTCTGCCCAAAAAAGTCTAATTATATTGACCATGATTGATCAAATAAATAAAGGGTAAAATATCTAAGGGGCTAAATTCTTTTTATAGGTATCACATCCTGCTCAGCACTTTCTTTGGTCTGTTAAATATTCACTTATGTTACCTCCAATTAGGGATATCATTTAAGTGAGCTTTATTTATTTATTTTTTAATAATACATCATTATATGTCAACTCAATAATTATATCACATGAGTTTAGATATGGTTACACCACTATATCAACACCATTTGGTCCAATCCCTGGTATATGGAATGTAAAGTTATTTAACCTTTGCTGTCATCATGTGTTTTTTTTTATTTAGCTTTTAAGAAGAGGAGACATCCCCAATTAGATGAAGTGTTGCTTTTCCTGGCCCAGTCCAAAGTGAACATCCCATTATAGAAACACATATAGAAACTGTACCTCAGCCCCAACCACACGGCCAGAGATGAGATGGGTTTAAGCGTCAATCTGTCGAGGCGGTCTCATGTGTACAATTACGACAAGAGCAAAGGGCCTCTGCTGCTTTGGCAGATGATAGAAGGTGACCTGATTAACCTGCAAATTGACATTAAGCATCAAGAGTCAGCCTTGGCATGTCACTTAATATAATCTAGGGGTTAATTAAGCACTTAACACATGAAAATTTGATGAAGGACCCATGTCATATGATATTTAGACAAATAAGCCCCTGCTAAGAAATGCAGAAATGTTGAGTGCATCAAAACCGAAGTGAGATTGATCATTAAGGCAGATCCAAGTTCAGGAAAAGTGTTATAAGACAAAATATTTTGACATAGAAAATACATTAAAGCAGATTTCCAAGTTATCTCATGGCCATTATTGAAAAGATGACGGTTTCTTTTTTTGTTTCTTTGGTGTGAGCAATAGTTGAAAATGATGGAACTCTGGGGGCTTTGTCTGGCCTGGCATGACGGATGACTCTGCCATGAAAATAGGGCATTGTCCCCCACTATCATTTATTATGAGCGTTGGCCAGGTTTGATGGAGAGAGCCAGGCGGTTGGGAACGTTGATCATTCATCCAGAATGAGAGGCCGTACTGGGTGGAGATCTGCTCTTTCGCCGACAGCAGAGGGGCTTGTGCAAAACTTGCTAAGGACACGACTCAGACACAGAGACGCTTGTGTGCAGACCAAGGTAACAACATGTCAGACCGGGGCTTCAGTGTGGATATAACGAGTCGGATTCAGCTCAAGAAAGGCTGCATATGTGTCGAATTTTCATTGTTGGAGAAATGTGTTTGCCAGTGAAGCATAATGTCACACCTCCGCAGAGCAGGAAACCCAGAGCTGTTAACAGAAAGTGTTGATTTCTGAATAGACGTTTGTGAGTTGCTATTCTTAAACTGTGTTGAAATACACGAGTTAGAGGTTGGATTTCTGGTTAGGTACTGTGATCTGCCAAGGAGATGTGTTAGCTGACTGATTGAGTGAAATAGGGCAAGGTGCTCTGTCTCCGATGTCACTGGAGGGTGCATTCTGATAATGTACCCAGCTGTCTCTCTTAACATATCTCAGAGGAAAAATGGTACTCAGTCGGAGCAATACCTTTCATCAATCAGATTTTCAGCTTTAGCTACACATAAAAAACATTAGCAATCGTATACAGTAAAGCCTCTCAAATACAGAAAACAAAACAAAGAAAACCAACCTAAAAGCTCATTTCTGTGCTGAGATACAGAGCCAAGAATAAGAGGAAGAATCCGATTTTTAAGGTTCAGAAGGTATGCCATCTGCAGCATTCCTAAATATTTTATAAGGCTGCATGTTTAATGCGCAAATCTCAAAATCTGAGCGTTTCTTTCAGTAAAACAATGAATCTAGCCATTTGTGATTACTTGGAGCCACTCTGCAGCCGGAACAATGCTGAAACTTTCAAAAGCCTTTCCAGGTAACCTGCTGAGAGAGCACAATCCCTGGCAAGCGGCAGAAACTTCCCAAAGCTCTTTGAACATGGTTACAAATAAAGAACGAAGGATAATGGATTGACTGAGTGAGGCAGCCAATTAACTGTAATTAACGCAATCAAAGTGCTCACAGAAATGAGCTATGATGATAACTGTGTGAGTTCATGAAACTTACATGAACGTTTATGATTGTGCATGAGGGAACCTGCGTGTGTGGCTTATTCCAAAACAGCTTTCCTAATAAAGACCTCTACACTTCTCTCTCATTTACATGCATCTCCCCGTCAGTGAGCCTGTTTACGTTCATTCCATTCTAGTGCAGTGAGCATATTGTTACTGCTGATGGATAGCCTTAGTGACAGACACTTACTAGCATGGCTTTTAGATAGCACTATGAGTGCAGCTCTTGACAAAAATAAACCTTGTCAATAGTAGAGATGTTGCCCTCTTTGTGCCAACACAGCTGCACACCAAAACATCTCTCCAAACCAAAAGTCTGTATCAGGCACTGACAGTTTGGCTCACCACTCCAAGACAAAAACACAATCCTGCTGGATCACTTCACTGATGAGGCTGTCATCAACAGAGAACAACACATTCATTATTTAGAGCAGGCGTGAGCAGACCTACAATTTGGTCAAAGTTATCAAAACTCTTCACATGTGGCAATCATTTCAAAAACACACAAAGTAACTCTAGAGAGATGATTTAAAATTCTACTTTATATGACTATGATAGTACTACTTTTAATGTTTCCCTTAAAGGGGACATATTATTCAAAAATCACTTTTTTCAGGCTTTTCTAACAAAATATGTGCCTCTGGCCTGTCCACAATCCCCCCAAGTACCAGAACCCCACCACCTTTTATAAAATGTGTGCTGACACAAGCTGTTCTCAGATTTTCCCCTCATGATGTCATGTGGGAAGTTAGCACCGCCCCCCAGGTTCAGTTGGCCCTACCCGATTGGAAGAGAGCTCTGCCCTCCTCTCCTGATCCTCCTCTCAGCTGGCAGCTGGGAGGAGATTCAAGAAAGCCACATCCATTAAGCCACAACCATTTCCTGAGAGGGGCAGAGTCAAGGGCAGAGTCAGGCAGTTCAGTAACATTTAAAGCCACAGAAATTGCTCGTTCTCAATAGGGCTGAAACAGGGGAGTTTTAGACATACAAATATCCAATACTCGAGTGTTTTTTTTTTCAGAAACAAACTTCACAGGCATGTTTTGGGGACCAATATAGACTCTCTGAGATCAATATAAACTTGTCTTAAAGGGGTAAAATATGTCCCCCTCTGAGATCAATATAAACTTGTCTTAAAGGGGTAAAATATGTCCCCTTTGATAGGTAAATGGTTTGACCAGTCACTGTTTATTAAAATGGTGTCTCCAGCTACTTATTGACAAATTTGAAGCCAAAACACTACCATATGAGGTGCTGTCATACTGTACTAGTACTGTAATTTGGAACCAAGATATCCACAGCACAAAAAGTAAAGAAATTAGTGATTGGTTGATTGTTTCTTTGTTGTAACAATACTTCTTTGCAATAAATCTTGTACCACTGGAATGCCTGTTTATTTCCCTTTTAAATGGTGCCACATTTATAAGGAAGGTGCATTTGTGGGATGAGCAGCAGAGCTGAGTTTATGGGTTGCACCCACGAACAATTTGCCAGATCTTCTCTGCAAATGCCAAGCAGCTTATTCTGCCACTGACTCTTGTTTGGAGGATTAGATAATTGAAGTCTGAAAATCAAGACAAATTGGCAATTTTAAAATTTATTCATCAAACAAACAGGAGCCTCAGTAGCATGTAGAAGAACCATACACAGCCACAACAGCCTGGCACCTCCTCCTCATGCTAGTCACCAGCCTGGTCCAGTGTTGTAGTACTCAAGTCCAGGACTTGGACTCGAGTTTGACTCGAATCCTGATTTGGATCAGTGTTCATGCAGCGCCTGCACGTGCGTTTACCTGCATGCGCATTCATGTGAGTCCAATCTGCTGTCTGTGAAAACAACCAGAGGAGAGAGAGCAGGAGGAGCGGGCGAGCCTGGGTGGCAGAGAGAGGAGCTGATAGGTTGATAATTAGCTTAAACCTCTTAAACTAAAATGCGGTCAGCCTACCTTTGAATCTTTGAAAATCTCAGACTCGTCATATTAGCTGCTGTTGCTGCTGTACAGTAATCCTCCTCAGCCTTGGGCAGAGTGATAAAAACTCTTAAACCTTGTAGTGAGTCCCGTAAGTAAAAATATCAATCCAACTTTGAAATCTGCATTGACATTGGCGAGATAATGCTGACTAGTGAGCTAAACGAGGAGGCATATGGTGAAATTATTTGTTTAATGATGTCTCAGACTTCAGAGTATCAAAAAGGGGACAAAGGTTTTTTTTTTTTTGTAAGGTTTATTTTGGGCATTTTGTGCCTTTATTTGATAGAGGATAGTGGACAGAGTTTGAAACAGGGATGAAAGCGGGGGAGAGACATGCGGCAAAGGGCCCCAGGCCGGACTCGAACCTGAGCCGTCCACACACGGGACGTGCCTCAACCACTCGGCCACCTGCACCCCAGGGGGGAAAAACTTAAGATCTTTTTATGATGTGTTAAAATGTCCCACGGAGAAAATTGGAATTTTGGGTAGTAATGGGGACTCGACTCAGACTCAGGTAAAGAGGACCTGACTCGGACTCAACTTGGACATGAACACTAGGGACCCGGGACTCGACTCGAGGTATGTTGACTCGACTACAACAGTGGCCTGGTCACACATTGCTGTGGGATGGCATCCCATTCTTCAACCAGCATTTGTCACAAGTCAGCCAATGTGGTTGAGTTGGTCACTCTGGCATGGATAGCACTGATCAACACTGATCCCACAAGTGTTCAGTGGGGTTGCAGTTGGCCATATAGTCCTGCAAACCTTGACTGCAAGTCTGTAGAAGACAACCTATGGTTTCTAAGTGCTGACAGGGTAAGGAAATGGCTGTCAGCCGTCTACTAGGAGATCTCAGAGCACTCCATTCTTCCATCTGCTGAGAAGCTTTATGGAGGTATTGATTTCCTTCTCCAGCAGGAGTTGGCACCTGACTTCAGTGAACCCTGTAGAGAACTACGGGGAAATGTCAAGATGAGCAACACCAGACTCAACATTACAGACAAGCTGAAGGCTGCTATCAGAGCAATCTGGGCTTCATAAGCAGTGCCACGGGCTGATTGCCTCCATGCCACGTCTCATAGATGCAGTAACTTGTGCAAAAAGACACCAACCAATTACTAAGTTCATAAATGAGCATAACTGTAGAAGGTCAACATTTCTATAATTATAAATCTTTTCTTTTTGGACTGATGTTTTGTGATATTCTAGTATTTTGAGGTTGTGGATATTTGTGGGATGTAAGTTGTAATAATCAACATTTAAACAAAAACAGTTGAAATATTTGGGAAAAAAACAATTTTATGAAAAGTTTTTCATGATAGTCAAATTTTTTGAGATACACCTGTAGAATGTAATGTGTTTCGATTAAGTCTTCACATGTCTGTCGAACAGTTTTGCTTAAAATGTCTTAATGTTGAATAATACAGAAGTAATAAATCAAATAATCAGTGTTATGTAACTCTGTTACTTAAACCAGGCTGCTTTAGAACAGCTTTTATAATAAGAGTTGTCTAAACACAGATTTTTTTCATTCATCTTAAGGCCTATTATAAAAATGTTAGTGATAACCCTGCACATGACCTTAAAAATTGCGCTAGACTTAGAAAATAAAATTTTCATTACTTGAATTTCTTACATATTTATTCATCTTTAAAAGGAAGCTTTAGAAGAATTCAGTGAAAGAGTAAGATATTAAATGGTGACTATCTGAAAGGAAACACTGATTCCTGTGTCCTCGCTTCAAACAGTAAAACTAACTTCACTTATGCACAATATCCCTCTGTGTTCTCTAAATCTAAAAGAGAAAAAGTGTCATAGAGTAGAAATCCCTGTGAGAAGTAGTCTTTTGTCAGATAACAGCTTTATTTCATGCTTGGCCTGAAACAGCTCTCTGATTAGATATACCCAGGGTCAAAGCATATATACATTTCATAGACGTGGATGAGTGACTGCTGTGTATCTATTCAGAGCGAGTCCTTACTCTAGCTCTGTTCTCAGGGCTTTGTGTAAAGCTAATCTTAACCCCTGTCCTTAGCTGAAATATTAGATCATCCAAGAGATTCAAAGGACTGTTTGAATCAATCATATCTGGTAATAAGAGTCAAAGAAAGCAATGATTACATTTTATTCAACCATATCCCTTCATGTTTCTTTGAAAGTATTGACTATGCATGGCTAGGTTGAATCAAAAATTGGGCAAACACTTCTCGTAAGCACAAGAATTCCTTTTGGAGCACCAGTAGCACTCATGAGCTAATTAGTCTTCTTCCAGACCATCTTCAGGGTTGGCGCATGAGAGCTCCGAGGAGCAGCAGCCAGAAACAGCCGGGCAAGACTGCCGCTGGGCATGTGGGGAGGCACACACTGAAAACATGCTGTTAAAAAGTAATTATCTTCTCATAGAAACTCAAAGTAGGGAAGTATAAAGAGAATCTGAATGGAGTGGACTGTATAATACAGGAAACACATGCTTAAAATTAGCCTTAGAATATGCAATCTGCAACAAACTAAGACATTATGCTAATTCCCTTTAAGTAATGGGGGCTGAGAGAGAAAAAAACATGTGCAGTAAAGGTCAGAGTGCAATTGAAATTAATTTACCTTGACAAAAAGTAATTTAGACATCAGCTTGATAAATGAGTGCTGACTGATTAAGGTAATTAACTAGATATGTTAATTCTCAGTTATCTTTGGGTTGGTTTAAGGAATCGATGATTTCCCTAAGCGGTGCTTGGAGCTGTGACTGCCAATCTTCAAGTCAACAGACCTCATGTTGGCAAAGGTGCTGCACTGCCAGTAGAATAAGAAATAATCTGCTTTATATAACACATACCTTAGCCTTTTGCAACCTCAAGTATTGGCTAAGGATTTCAACAGACTGCTAACAACACCATTAAAGGAGAGGGGTGATCCCACAGGCCCCCTGCACCACATTATTAAGGTGCTCCTAAAACTGGGCTGTAACCATATTTCTCTCTTTCCCATAACATTTTTAAGGCACCAATCAAACAAGGCGGGATAATGATCATCTCGTTCTGGCAGCTTCACATATTATGCTCACTCTGAAATGTATCTTTCAATTTTAGTTGTCTGAATGACTTAACCTGTCCTATTATGTGCCAACCAAGAAGATGCCAGGAATCTTGATTGGGGTAAGAGTGCAATGCAGTAATGATGTGTTCTGTATGTATTTAAAGCAATGATATGTGCTATTTTATAAGCATGAGAATAAGTACAACAAGCTGGGAGAGAGGCTAATAAAGCCAGGAGACAGGCTGCGAGGCAGCTTCAGGAGCGATGGGAGTCCATTATAAAACCTCAGCTGAGCTCTAACAGGTAACACTGCCAGCCATATGTCAGCTGCTTCTGAATCAAAATATTTGTCTGGATACCCTAATTATAACATTTCTTCTGGCATAAGGGCCACATGTCATTGCCATGGATGCAACACTGAGGTGATGGTATGCGCATCTGCCATAGAGGCTTGAAAAGCTCAAGTCCAGGAGTGACATTTCAGCATGACGCACTACACCTATATATACCAGAGTCACAATGGCCAGTGGCCTAATAAAAAATCTCTGACACAAGCCTGGACACAGAGCAGCTGAAATCCTAAAATCCCACTATTGGATTTTCTATCCGTTGCGGATCAGGCACAACCCCATCATTTTGAAACTCCATCCTTCCTGCCCCCTCTGAATGTTTGAGGACTGTGATTGATCGTATTTGATGGAGTGTGTGCTAAAAGCAACCTTGTGCATGCATAACCGCTTGGATATTCTTTGAGGAAAAGAGATCCAAGGACAACCGGCTTCACAATCACAGACGAAGGCAAGAAAAGAAATATAAACAATGTCACTCTTTTATCACTCTATAGATTTCTGTCTCTTCTGATGTAATCCAATCTGCACGGATGTTCCCTGAACTCTTCTTTCATCTCACTCAAAGACTTTTAAAGAGTGCAATAAAGACTAGAAAGAATCAACCATGACTGTCTAGTAAAACAGTGAATCCTATTTGTATAAAAAGATGTGTTTGTTGCTTTGTTTTTAGAATATCCGCTCAGTGAATTAATAACTCTGCACTCAGCTATTGGCTACAATCTCACCATCCTCAACAACCTCCACAAGACTTTGTCTCCTCATGCATGACATTTATTCATCTGCTCAGAGGCAAAATGACAGGAAAGGAAACTGCTAATTGTGTTAAATATGTTGTATGGTGTGGAAGAGAGAGGATGTTAGTGATTGTAGCCTGAGGTTAGTGTTTGCAAAAGGAACAGGAAGGTATTAGTGTTGGCAAACATTTTTACTCACATAGAAACACAAAACTGACACACAGGGACAATAAGAGGTTTTATGAGATAACATTTTCCCCGTGTCTTCATTCATATTGGCAGAAATATGCTTATTTTGCTAAGCAAGAGTTTGATTAAGGTTTGGAATTATTTAAGCCATTAAAGAGGCAATGTAGGCTAGAGTTAGGTATTTCACACAGCTTCATGATACGATACAGATCACCACAGTAAAATTGTCGGTGTTAATTCAGCTCTTTAATTAAACACTTCTCTGGAGTTTATATAATTCACACAGGTTCAGAATGAAATAAAAACTTTAGAAAGTGTTAAAATTCGAACTCTCTTATCGTGTTAATTTTCAAAAGGAACCCTGCATGATGATCAGACGAGTTCATCTTATTGGATAGATATTTGTATCTCTTAAATGTATGTAATCGGCTCTCAGGCTGATACATAACAGACAAATGCCAAGTAATTTTGAGTAATTGTGACAACCAATACCGAACTGAGGAGGTGTGTTTTGACTCTTTTACATGTATACTGAACAAAAAAAAAAAATGACTAGACGTCTGAATTTTGAGTAAATTTAAGCTTATAAACTCCCCAGGAGGCTGCCATGTTTTGGTTTGCACTGGTAGTGTGATGTTACTTTGCCATAGTGCTCCTCACCTTACCAAGCTTCAACCTGCTCTTTCAAGCCAGTGTGAGGGCTGTGTCTCACACGCTGATACGCAGGTCTCAAGCTCGGAGAATTTTGAGATTTGATGTCTTGTCTATTTTTTTTCCACCCACAGTGAGCAGTATCGTTCATATTGTCAGGAAATAGAGAGCCATATTAACCTTGCCAGGTAAAGATGAACACAGTACAAAAACACTTCTAGTTTGTGTTTCTCAAAGTTAAAGCCAGCTTTAGCATTTCTCTGGAGCAACTCCCTTCGATTGTACGTTATGCTTTTATTTTGAAAAGCTCTCAGAATGGTTCCACTATACACTGAGTCAAGTCACTTGCAGTGAGGTTTATTGAGGTAAAACTTAGGAAGAATAACAGCAGGGAGACAAAGCCAACAAGCAGCAAACATGCGCCTGGTATGAAAGCTGTGACGGTGTGTAGCAGAACGGCAGCATTGTGCTGTCTGTGTTGAGTATTAACATTTAGCTCATTGCTGACTGTGGTATGGGAAATCAGGGGGTTTGAATCCCAGTCAGAGCACTGTGTCCAGTGTGGGCCCTTGGGCAAGGTCCTTAACGCCAGTAAACACCTGTCCCAGATATAAGTCGCTCTGGATAAAAGCATCTGCTAAATGGCATTGTAACACCTTGAGAAGAACTCTTATGTTAAAAGGCAGTGTCTTTTGTTAAGTTTGAAGCTAAGCAACTTTGACAGACCTAAAAACAAAAACTTAAAACCTCTGATAACAACCAGCATACCACCATTTGTGGTCTGTCTGCTGCTACAGACAGGAAGTCACTGACTAGGTAGACAACATCACTCATAAGTGTCTAACATCAAAAACAATAACAATACACCAGAAATCAAGCATATGGCATCAGTTTCCAATTAAGGCGGGCCACAGAGTCAAGCACTGCCTTAATTGAGATCAGTTGATCTCACATAAATCCTCATCAGCTAACAGTGAGCTCATTTGCTCTAAGCAAGCTATTGGCTAGTCACTCTCATGCTGATTTAAACTGCTCTTGCCTGGCTATGCTAGACCGCTTTCGCTGCAAGCTGCTCTTGCGACCATCCTCCGCCCCAGCCCCTCCTTCATTCTGCTTCTGACTTAATCAGTGTCATTCTGTTGTCAATTTCCTTATCAGCACAGGAAGAGCAGGAGCGGGTGTAGTTCCTCCTTAATGCGTTCCATGTAGGCTCGTGGAAGGGCAGGGGCATCCCAGAACAGCAACACTGCCAACAGCATAAGTACTTATTAATAACTGCTAATAAAGAATTATTTATGGCAGCAAATCATGTGTTTCTTGACAAAGTGGTCCTGACTGAAACATGAGCAATGCAATTGCATCTAATCCGACCACATCTAAAACATAAAAACACAAGTGCAGGCACATTCATGATCTTTTTAGGCTACTCTGATTCTTTCTTGCAATACAAAAAGTACTGCTGTTGGTTCTGAAATGTCACACTTAGTCTGTAGTTTTGATCTACACTAAAAAAGTTTTGGATGTCTAATTTGATGGATGCCAGATGAGTCATTCCTTATTTTTCCCTCTTGCTCTGCCTGCAGGTCTTCAGTGAAATATCCCAGAGACACTACCCCATTGTCTCCAGCCGTATCTGGTGCTTATTAAAATAATTGGCTTGCCAACATGGACTGCCTCAGTATGTGGGTAAAACAGGACACAACATGGTAAAAAAAATTAAAAGCTTGCATGCTGTAGCATATAAGCATTGGCATATTGAGTATGTTACTTGCTAACATTAGCATTTTGTTCAAAAATAACCTTTAGAAATATTTTGAAATTCTTTTATGATTAAATAATCCAGTGCAGTAGTTTGTTTGCTTTGTAAGCAAACATCAAGGGTGCAAAAACAGACCGATCACTCTTTTAGCTTTCAGAAATGAAAAGAAGTGTCCTCTAGTTACACTACATGGCTTTCAATTAAAATAAAGATGGCCACAACTCTCTTTTTTAAGTCCCAATCCCACCTCCTATCCCATTGTTAGAATGTTAACTTGTGTGAAAGCAAATCAAAACATGACCTTGAGTTTCCAAAGCCTAGTTTGGCTTTGGTTTTATTTGGTAACACAGCACAGTGACTTATATGCTGTTGAGAGCACTACATTTTTTTTCTTTTTTTTTCTTTTTTTTTTTTTTTTTGCAGTGGTGTGTCTGCGTTGTTCTACATTACTCCGCCAAATAGTTAATTGGCAAATTTTATGATAGTGATGTCACCAGTACCCCGTCCTGTTCTGTACAGGAAACCATGATAACTGATAAGTGTCTTATGTTGTAGCTCATAAACCCTGAGAAGCATTTGGTTTACTGCAGTTCTAAAGAAGAAAAGGAATGAGACATCAGAGATGGACTGTGTGGCTGCTGAATCAGTTCAGGCAGAGCTTGGGGGAGTTTTTCCACATTTGTTTGGCTACTGAGAGACACGGATAAGTAAATTCACCCCCGGTATTTTCAGATGTCGGCAAGTGGATTTGACAAATTGGTTTGTTGTCTTCAGCATATATCTCACTCTACAGTAAAAAAAATATGCCTGTTTATTGGTGTTTATCGAGTGGACCAATCACATGCTTGCAGTTGGCATCATTTTGATGTGTACTTACATTTTGTAGGACGTGCATGTCAAACTGCATGTGCAGAATTCTGAGTAGGTTCGGGGCTACTCCACTCAATTTGATGCAGAAATATAAATGAGGCTTAAGAGGGGTTTTGAGATCAATCAGAGCTGGAGAGTCATGAAAACATTTCACATATAAGGTCACTTAGGGCTGCATCTTAAATCCCAATTTCATTACTGTCCCATCAATAAATAAATAAAAATAATAAAGACCAGGGGTGCAGGTGGCCGAGTTGTTAAGGCGCACGCCCCAATGTACAGGTATATCTCAAAAAAATAGAATATCATGAAAAAGTTCAATATTTTTTGTCACTCCTATCTGAAAGTGAAACCCATATATTATATAGACTTGTTACACATAGAGTGAAATATTTCAGGCCTTTATTTCTTGAAATGTTGATGATTATGACTTACAGATAAGAAAACCCAAAATTCAGTGTCTCAAAAAATTAGAATATTGGATAGGATCATTAAAAAAGGATGTTTTACACAGAAATGTCAGGCTTCTGAAAAGTATGTTGATTTTTATACACTCAATACTCAGTAAACATTACATAAAAAAAACTGAAATAAGTATAGAAAAATAAGATTTTAGATATGTACAAGTTCTTGTTAGTTAGTTTCTTCTAGTACATACAAGTTTGTGTGCATTGATACAATGGCTGCAAGAATGCAAACAAGACATGTTAAGAAAATATGCAAAGATGTGGGCAGATTTACCTGAGGTAGGTAAGATGATTTAAAGTAGGTTATAGGAGCAAATTTGCATATGAGGTGAGGCATTTTACCACAGAGAGCCTTCTTAAACACTGATGTGTTTTATCATAGTTCAGTCAGATACCTCAGTGTACAGATGAAAAAAAATGTTAAAGTGTTCATTACCTCTTTAAAGAATCTGAGTATGGTAAAAAGATGAAATTATTCATTAGTGCTAATAGATAAGTTTGTGCCAATATATGCATATGAGGAAAGGCACCCGACAGAAGTTACAGTTAACTCACTGAGTGCCATTGACGTATATATACATCAAAGTGTTTTTTCGGTGGCTGGCACAAGGGGGCACTCTCACACTCCCTGTGAGTAATTTTTAAATTTTTTTTTTTACGTAGTCGGAACACAGAAGAGACGGTCGATCAAAGCCACAGAGATCAGAGGTGGAGACCCTGGGGTCAAAGAGCAGAGAGGTAATCTAAGTTAAAAGTTCTAAAACAGATGCTGGAGGAAACTTTAAACTTTTGCCTGAGAAATCGCTTACTCACTGAAACCGACACTGAACTTAATGACAGTGAATCCAGGGCTCAGCGCATCATTCATTTGCCTCAGCCGGCCAAGAGGCTAAAGAATGCCGCGAGGTCTCCACCGTGCGTCGGAGAATAAAGGCAGCCACTCCCCAGCTGGATGCATACAGCGACAACACTTCAGAGATGGACCTTTCCAACCCAGACTCTGAGGAATGGCTGCCGAGTGAGCGGAGCGGATCTTCTTCTCTGTCCCAGAGTGATGGAGGTAAGTTAACGTTAGGAACCCACTGATTATTCAGCCAAATTTATCTGTAGAAACCATCACTTCGGTTCTACAACACCGTCTGTTGGCAGAAAAAGAGGTAATAACAAAAAATATATATATTATAGATTATATATTATATATAGAAAAAAATACTATATACTATATTACTTCGATAATTTACAGGCAGTACCAGTCGACACGCAAGCAGGAGAGGACGTGGGCATAGAGGAGGGTTACGTGGAGGCCATCCAGTTCCAGAGTGTGAATGGCATGACAGTGACTGGAAGCATTGTTATTTATTTTACAATAAAATAACATTTGTAATACAATTTTCAGATGTCTTTTATGTCATTGAAGGCAAAATTCTAAAATTAAAAACATTGTTTTGCTTGACAGACTCATTTTCACAAAAATGCATTTTTTCTTAGCTTTCTAGAAAAAAAGTGGTCTTTTTGGTGAAACTAGCCTCTATTCAACTTCAGATAAATCAAGAACGGAACAAGGTGCAAAAAAACGTTTTTTTTTTCCATGATGAAACAGAGAGATTCCTCCTTCATTTGAGCTATTTGGTGTTTTCAGAGTCATAGTACAAAATATTCTGTGGGTCTTGAAAGATGACTCAAAACGGTCAAAAACACTGGCGCAAGCCACTTTCCATTTTATAAAAGGGCTGGTACTCGATGAGTTAATAGGTTAATGAGTGCAAATGTGCATACGATGTGAGGCTTTTACCAGAGTGAGCTTTCTTACAGTATTTGAGATCAAGTAAAGCAGGAAGAGCCAGTGCTCCATTTACATATATATAGTGTTATATTTTACATCGAGCAAGGCTGCTTGTTAAATAAGAGTTTTATTTATTGATTTTCTATTTTCTGACACTCTGTGACTGTTGAGTGGTCATCAGACTACAGGCTGTTACACATTAAGGGTGACATGACCTTTACAATTCTGGTTTGTTTTGGTTAGTGTGAATGCAAACGAACTGCGTCCAGGCACCAGGCCCGGGCCCACTTGAGGAGGTGGTCTCGGGCTCAATTCAAGTGGACTCTGGCACGGTTCGGATGAGATGTGAATGCAACTACGCCCAGAGGACAGAGCGCCCTATCCGCTCTATGACGTCATCTTAAAAACTAGAGTTCTTTCTACTGTGAGGCAGTTTGTTCACATTTTCTCAATAAAAGGCAGAAATCATCAGAATCAAGTCAATAAACAGTAAACAGTCTGTTGGGACTCACCTTACAGATGAACACAAGTTGGAGTCAGTGACATGAGATGCAAAGGCAATAAAAGTCTCCTGTCATCTCAAAAGTCACTGTTTCTGCACAGCACATGCCAATTTAATCCTCTGAGCTGCATGTAGATGTGCAAATAAGAAGCGCAATGTTCCTGGCATCTTAAAAGGTGATTTTAAATCCTCCATGGCTGCTGGATGGACTTTTTCCCGTATTAAAAAAAAAAAAAAACTTTGCTCAGGCAATGACCCCAGTGGTTGCCATGGGGGCTTCTTCTTCTTTCTCCTCCTTGGCAGGTTCATGAACCAGCTACATGCATACTGCCACCTGCTGTTTCAGACCGAGTACATACACAAGTCAACCTGGGCACGGATCAGTGTTGCTAGTTGCACGGATCGATGTTGCTAGTGTGAAAGCAAGCCAGCAGGGGGAAGGGGGAGGGGGAGGAATAGTGCCGCTGTGTGGTTCTGAACAACTGGGCCTAATGTGAAAGCACCCTTAGTTTGGTCTCATCTGACCAAAGGACAAGCTTCCAGTATTTATAATCCTTCTCCAGGCTGTCTTTAGCAGACTTCAGACTGGCTTGAAGGTGTCTCTTCTGCAAAAGAGGAGTTTTTCTTGGTCTGAAACCTCACAGTCCATTCTTGTGCAGGACTCCTGTGATGGTCTTCTTTGAGACTACAGTTCCTGACTTGGCTAAGTCAGTCACTAGTGTTTTGGCAGTTGTTCTGGGGTCTTCTTGATTTTACAAGCTTTGAACATTTCAGAATTAAGGCACATCATTGACCAACAGTGGTTTTTGCTATGGCTCAACTAGAAGGTCAGTTCTAAAGGGAACTAATAATTTTGACCCTGGTTAGTTTTTCGTTTGAGTGAAATAATTTTGTTTCTGTGTGAAAAATAAAATAATGCAAGCATCCAAAAAAAACTAGGATGTTTGGAAATGCTGTGTTAAAAACTCTCCACTCTGTTTAACAGCACTTGGGAAATACTTGAGAAAAGCTGAAATTTTTATAGAGGGTTAATAATTTTGTCCTCATGTGTAAATACTGCATGTGAATTATTCGCACAAAAAAAAAAATAAAAAATTAAATCTGGTGTGTGAGGACCTTAACAGTCACAGCGCAATGAGGGAGCTATACAGATGTACAATACATACATGTGTTGTACATAAACATACATAAACATACATTATTTTTGTCTCTGCTGGCTCTAGGGCTTTATCAGTCTGTTTTTGTGGCATGGGGTTTAGGTCCTGGTGGACCACATAGAGGACCTCAAAAAGTCCATGTCCAGGTTAACAAAGGTGTAGTTGTAGCCTTTGTAACAGAAGGAAAACAGAAGAAAAAGGTGACTTAAACACATTACATCCCCTGGAATAATCTCTTTCAAGCCTTTAACAATAAAGTTGATTGTTGTTAATTAAGGATGCAGATTATATTCCACCTCTGATAAATCATTTCATGCATCTGGGTTATTGCACAGTTTCTCTTCACTACTTCACATCAGGCTTTGAAGCAGGGGCCCCACAGAGCTTGTTTTAATCTGATTAATCTTATTTGGTATTTGAAACGAGCCAATCGATGCTGCTGCCCTCATTGAGAGATAGTGTATCTCAACATGTTCAAGAGCATTTCTTATCTCACCGCGCCTCTCGGGCATGAATAGCCCCACAGTTAGCATCTAGGTTCAGATGCTAACACGAACACCTACACAGGTCTAAAAAACTTCCCCGCTTACAAATCCTGTAAGGGAAGTGGAATTATCTGAGGGCCCGGGGTACACAGACAGGCAGCACATGGGAACAAACGTACTGCTCTGCCGTGCTGTGTGCAGATAACAGAGTAGGCCTGCACAATCTGCAACACGCAGCAGGAGAATGATAAAATTTCAAAGTGATTATTTCCTATCAGTTACCAATGATCAGCTGTTTGGACGGTCAGAACACACCATAATGATTTCAGCACACAGCATCTTCTATATAACACAACATGCTGCTTTATGGTCAATAAAATGACTGCTGTTGAATCAGCTCTGTTGACTTGCTTGGCTAGGAGAGACACTCACAGGTTCATAATGGAGCTTTTACAGCTGAGTAGATTAATTTACACATAGATTCCTGCAAAGAAATGCTGAACGGTGAAATGTTTAATACAGTATGAGGTGGTTTCCTTTCAGAGGTGCAACTTTCAATCAATACTAATGTAAAAGGCCTTTTTAAGGATTGATCAAAACAAGTGGGTTGTAAAATGTAAAAGAACATATAAAAGCAAATGTCTATATACACAGACATACATTCATACATGCATTTCTAAAGGGAACCTTATCCAGAAGCCCATTATCATTTGACCCAATTGGAGTGTTTTTCTGACCTACTTATTTGGTTGATCCTCAGGGGTTTGGCCTTTTTGCACTTGTTAAGTGTGTACAATGGCATACTCCTTTGATGTGCAAGTATCGATTGGACTGATACAAGACTCTCAGCTGACCTATAGCATATTGATTGGAGAAAGCTGTCTACATTCTGCCTCGTCTACAAGTTGATAAAAACTCATTTTGCAATGAGCTTGAAGCACAATCCCAATGCTTGGGGATAAAAACAAAAAATAGTGAGTTGAAACATTAAATGTCAGATATAGACTTCATAAATTCTCATCTGTTGTTTTTAGTGGCATCAGTGCTGCTGATCTGTGTTTTTTTACCCCTATTTGAAAGCTGCCTCTGCCGATCCTGATGGGCAATACAGTGAAATGCTGGATTTAAACCTGGTATTTACTGAAAGGTCATTAGGTCGTTTCACATGAGCAGGTAATGGAGTTGACAGGGTTCATCTGAGCCGTGTTCTTACAGCCCGAGGGGCCCAGAGTGAGTCTGCATCGTCTGCAACCAGCAGCCAAAAAAAAATCATCCTCACAGCTCGGTGGTTTTTTGAGATAAGTAGGACAACCACTGGGTGAAACTCAATCGTTCATATGCACAAGAAAGAACGACGTGGGCGTGGGCATGCAGTTTGCAGGTGCCAAAAAATAAACATGAGTGGATTACAGATTAGCTGCTAATGTCTGTGGGAAAGCTAATGTGACAAATGATCCAACCAAGAGTGAGAGAAGCATCCTAAAGCAGTTTTAACCTGATCTGATAAAATAAGACGTTACATATAAAAGTGTGCACAAATAAGCTGGACCTTCCAATTTAAAGATAAAAAAACTCCCTTAACTGTTTTCATAAAAAAAAAAAAATAGATAAAAAATGATTTGAAGCAGAGTGGTTGCACTTTTAAGTGTGTGAAGCACAGTGGGGAGTGGGCATTTGGGGTTCAAATTAGAACCTGATGAGAGATTATAATGATGCTGCTCCATGGTTCAGTCCACATCCAGAGGGGCCAAATATCCAATTAAAACAGTCCATCACTCTCTCTCTTTCTCTCTCTCTCTGTGAGGTAATTACTGAGAACCCTGCATGTGAATTCAATTCAAGCTAATATATTTAGAGAGGTGGCCCAAAACAACTCATCAAATATCATATCTGCTGTGTGATTATAACTTTACATGTTATCTATCAAACTGGATGTCTGATATCACAAACACTATCCTTGACTCTTCACGACCCCGCATGTCTATTCAGAGACACGACGTGTTTAATCACACGTAATTCTAATTTTTGTTGCACTCCATTATCTCAATTCAAACTGCTGTTTCAATTTGATACTAATTGCTACAGCATCCAGCATTACAAAAGGTGTGAATGTAATCCATGACATGAGAGGGCTGCAGTTTCAAAGCCGGGCTGGATCTGCGGCTGACAGGTGGGAAAGGGCATCTGAGCTAAGCTGATTGGTGGTACAATAAGAGTGAGAGCTATACTTTATTTCCTGACCTTTCTCAGCCAACCCCCCACCCCCAACCCCCCTTCTCTGTCAGTATCAGCTGCACAGATGTGTACAGGCCAGGTCCCGCAGCCGCTCCAAATGATCTCAACGCACAATCTGTCTCTATAGTACTCCCAACCCCGTGGCCTGCCTTTTCATCTTCACACTAAGATAATGCATTGGATGTGGCAGAGCGGTCGAGCGGTGGACACTTCCTTTCATGAACATACTGTTGCTTTTACTGTACATGCTGCAGCTGCAGAATAGGGGAGGGAAGATTTGCAGTTTTTCTTGGTTATAATTGCTGTCAGGTGTGCCACAGTGCAAAGAATCTACACTGCAATATAGTGCTATGAAAAGGATTCACTCCTTTGGATGTTTTGCCCTGTATTGATTTAAGAAATCAATCATGGTCAATATTATTTGGCTTTTCTACCAAAAAATGAAAGAAAACACTTTAATATCAAGGTGAAAACAGTTTTCTACAAAGTAATGCCAATTAAATAAAAACATGAGAGGTGAAATAAGTGACAGCAAAAATATTCACCGCCTTCAAGTCAGTATTTAGTAGATGCATCTTTGGCAGCAATACACAGAACTGAGTCTGTGTGGATAGGTCTCAATCAGGCTTACACATCTGGACACTGCAATTTCACTCCATTCTTCTTTGCAAAACTGCTCAAGCTCCATCAGGTTGTACTGTGATCGATCCTGTACAGCCCTTTTCAAGTCCATCCACAAATTCTATTGAATTTAAGAATGGGCTTGGACTTAGCCACTCAAGAACATTCACCTTAATGTTTTAAACAAATTCTGTGTAAGCTTTCACTGTTTGCTTCAGGTCATTGTCTTGCTGGAAAATAGTTCTTCTCCAAAACTTTAGTTCTCTTGATTGTCCTCCAGGATTTTCCCATATTTTGCTACATTCATTTTATCCTCTACCTTTACAAGCCTTCCAGGACTGGATGTTGAGAGGCATCCCCACAGCATGATGCTGCCACCACCGAGCCTCACAGGGGGGATGGTGTGTTTGTAGTGATGGAAAACATAGCGTCTTGTCTGATGTGCAAAAAAAAACAACATTTTGTTCTCATCAGACCAAAGAGCTTTCTCCCACTTGATCATGAAGTCTTCCACATGCCTTTTGTTTGCTCCAGATTTAAAATGAGTTTTCCTCAACAGTGGAAGTGCTACTCTGTCATGAAGCTTTGACTGGTAAAGAACCTGGGCAACAGCTGTTGAATGCAGAGATGGGAATCTTAGCTCATGAACCTTACAACTCCTTCAACGTAATCATAGTCTTGGCGGCCTCTCTCACTAGTCTCCTTCTTGCACGGTCACTCAGTTTGTGAGGATGGCCTGATCTATAGGTTTACACATGTGCCAAATTCCTTCCATTTCTTGATGATGGATTTAACTGAACTCTGGGGGATGTTTGGTGCCTTGGAAATTGTTTTGTATCCATCCCCTGACTTATACTTTTCAATAACCTTTTCCCTGAGTTGCTTGGTGTGTTCTTTTGTCTTCATGGTGTAATGGTAGCCAGGAATACTGATTAACCAGTGCCTGGACCATCCAGACACAGGTGTCTTTTTTCTACAATCACTTGAGACACAATCACTGCACTCAGGTGATCCTGATTTACCTGTTGGTGAATCTACTAGCAACAATTGGCTGGACCTCTGCTGAATTAGGTCAGTCAGTTTAAAGGGTGTGAATATTTATGCAGTCACTTCTTTAACCTTACATATTTTCATTTAATTGACATTACTTTGTTGAAGGCTGTTTTCACTTTGACATTAAAGAGACTTTTTTTCTGGTATTTTTGTTCAAAAAGCCAAATCGTATTGACCATGAATACTCTTTATATGCATGCAACCTTAATCTGATTTGCCTGGCCTTCATATTGTCTTATATCTATGAATCTTGAATGAGTAATTGGACTTAGCTTTTCTTTATGAGCCACATTCACATGTTATTTGCCCTCACATTAATCATTCTACTCCTCTGGCACACTCTGGCAAAACAGAATCTCTGTTTAATTGAATGACCTGAAATAACCATACTCATTGGCAGAGGTTAAGATCACTTTAACCCATGTTTTACACGCTATAATTATACTTGACGTGGTTTTGTTTGATGATTAGTTGGCAGGACTGCAGCGAAATTTTAAATTAAATTGCAAAGCCTTCCGCTTTAATGATGCTCTGTGCCTTCAAGTTGGAAGAAACTATCTCCAAGCAGATTTACTTCAGAGGTGAAAGAGAAACCTAAGAAGCCTAAAAAGAAATGCCGGTTTGGACGGAAAAAGCCTGTTTTTTTCTCCCCATCTGAAAAAAACCACCTGCTGAAAGTCAATTAACATAACCCTGACTTAGACCAACACAACACTGAGATACAAACGGCACATTTAAATGTGGGAAACCTGCAGGCATTCAGATAAAACTGGTGTCAGAAGCTGCACAATTTACCTGCAAATAGAAAAGTATGTACAAAGACTTTCTTGTGAGACTTTTTCTTACTTTAGGTAAGGGAGAAGCTGATCTTCATTCAAAATAGTTTGAAATCTGACTTCTATGGTTAATAACTCCAGTATAAATTCCAACTAAAACTTTCTGGATATTTGATATTTTATCCGATGGATGGAAAAAGGAATCAAAGAGTCAAGTGTTGAGAAAATCCCTCACTAAATAACACCAAGACAAAGAATAACTACTTCCACTAAAATGTCAAATATTTGAATGATGTCTGATGATAATCAAGCTCTCATTTTTTTAATCAATATCTTAACCTTGTGCTTTGAATGGTTCAAATCCTCTCCAACACTTGTAATGACTGCCATCACCAGGTTCATGCAGCGAATGAGACAAGGCTCTTTGATTGTATCACACTTAAATGGCTAGCTGGACAGCAGAATAGGACACCTTTCAAGCCTTGATTGCAGCTGTACGACCCTCTCTGTGTTTTCATTGTGTGCAGCCACAGTTATAACACCATAGTGCAGGTAATGGGGAGCCATTGTGTCCTTGGGAGGTCATTTCAGCTTCACTGGAAATGGATTTCGGCAGCTCTCATTGGAGCATCAGCACCAAAGTAGGCACTGAAATTAACAGGAATTTGTGATTTCATGATCCTTTTTGACCAGGAAATTGATCTCTGTGCCTGGCAGAAAAACAGATCACTTTTGATTTTATATTTTGACCCTAACCATGAGACTAACTTGTCTTCAAAGGCATTCATAACACCAGCCTGCTCACAGTGCTCCTCTATGGCCTGCCAGGTGCTCTAACAACATTCACTAATTGATTCATACCATGAAGGAGGGAAGGAAACATGAAGCTCTCGCAAACGTCAAATAACATTAGCGTTTAGTGTAAGCTGCTAAATGTACTTTGGGCCTCTATGCATATTTATTCTCTTTAAATGTTTGAATAGAGGATTTGGATTAAGAAACACTTGAACCCTCTTGTCACAAAAGCCAAAGATTTAACACTCTCTAAACAAATTATAATACCTGCTGTACATTTGCATTTTAAGGGAAATATTCACAGTTTGGTGTGCTGCTCAGTGATGGTAATTCACTCTGGCAGGTTTTCTGTTCATATAAAAAGGGGCCAAACTTTATGGTTACTGTTAAAAGCCACTTTTACTTAAATGGGGCACGATCTCGAAAGGTCAAAAATCACAGGAGCGTGGCCTTGCAGCAACGAATTTCCTAACAATATTCATTTTGACAAGTGTTGCCGTCCCATGGGTAACACTTCGTGGCATGATAAAGTAACTAAGCAGATTTGCCGTGTGTCTGACTGTCCTTTCCTGCAGACTGTGTGAAAAGCCTGTATGTGGCATGTGCTCCCTGTTGGGGCCAAGAAGGGAAGGCTGTGGATTCAACCTGAATTTATGTCTGCACACATGATCGGTGTCAAGAGCAGAGCCAGGATCGTATATGTTAACTCCTGCTGTTTCTGTTGTTGTCAACTGCTGGTTCTTCTGATTCATTTGGTGCTGCTAATTATGATGTTTTTATAGGCTGAGTTGTCAAGAAGCACAGACGCAAACGCACACAGGCAGACACACTTCACACTTCCTAAACCTGCAGACTGACTGAGCCTGTTAACTCTGCAATGCTGCTCTAGTGTGAAATCAGAAGTTAATGTCAAGGTGAAGCTCTTCTCTGAACTCCTGCATTTATAATACTCTTTTTAAATCCTTAGAGTAAAAATGTGAGTATAACACAAGGTTGTTGGTAATACATCAAGAAAACTGTGAGCATTTAGAAAAATTTTACCCAGTTTTATTGTAAATGAATGAACTTGTATAACACTGGCTTACTTTATATGTATGTATCCCTTTAGGCTTTTATGCACATGCACTTTTTCATTCTTGATAATACAAAAACCTTATATTACCTAATTCAACAGAGGTCCAACCAATTGGTGCTAGAAGTCTCACAATAGTGAAATGGGGATCACCCGAGTGCAGTGAATGCATCTCAAGTGATTGCAGTATAAAAACACCTGTTTCTGGATAGTCTAGTCATTGAATAATCAATATTCCTGGCTACCATTACACCATGAAGACAAAAGAACACTTCAAGAAACTCAGGGAAAAGGTTATTGAAAAGCATAAGGGGGTCAGGGGGTGGACACAAAACAATTTCCAAGGCACTGAACAAGCCACAAAGTTCAATTAAATCCATCATCAAGAAATGGAAGGAATTTGGCACATGTGTAAATCTGCCAAGATTAGACCGTCCTCACAAACTGGCAGTGCAAGACGGAGACGGTAAGAGAGGCCACTAATCACCTATGACTACTCTGAAGGAGTTACAAGCTTCAGCAGCTGAGATGGGGGAGACTCTGCATAAAACAACTGTTAAAGTCTCTAAATAAGAGAGTTATTTCTAAGTGTCAATATTTATATAATTACGCTTCAAAACCATGAAAAATGAGGCAGTAAAATCTGCTCTAGGATGGTATGGGTGTGTCAGTTGAATGAGCCGAAGCCACACCCACGTACGAGAAATACGTTCTCTTGGACGTTAAAAAAGGCTCTGATCAGAGCACAGCTTTCTGGCTCTGTGCCAGAGCAGAGACACAAAAGCTGGGGATTCAATTTACTGTTTTATGGCACATATCTCTCTATCATGAGACTTTTAATGAGCTGTATGCCACCATGGCTGATAGATTTGGGAAATTTACCTTCCACTGAACAAAAACGCAGCATGTAACTGACTGTTAGTTTTCAATGAAGGCAGTGACATCAGCTAACAACAGACAGTAATAACTGCTCTGTGATTTTACGTCATTGTTGTGTTGGGGGGGGGGTGGGGTAATTCTCTATCAAGACTGGTGACATCATGGGCTCATATATTTGCCCTGCTCAAACAAAGCCAAGCCAGCAGGGAGGTGAAAACTTTATGAACACACATAGACGTCACACATAGATGTCAGGGTTTTCCCACATTTACAGCAACCTTATTCCAACATATTTTGTGTGTTAAGACACAAAGTTTGGATTTGACTTTACAGGGACTTCAAATGTTTTAATGGTTTAAAGCTCTAATTTTAAATCATATGGAGTCGTTTGCAGAGATTTCAATTTTTATGTCTACTTTTCAGACTGCCTTTAGCCCAAAATTATCTGCCGGTTCAGTAAGGGTCTAACTGGAAACACAGTTTCCAAAAATGAGCTTATTAGAGTCACTTGATTACCAATTTAGATCCTTTCTCTTCTGCTTTATAACATATGAGTGTTGCCTTGTTTTGAGATTTGAATGAGGTGGACATACCTCCACCTCATCCCCGTGATAGAAATTACACTGTTGGTTGCATAGATTGCTTTTCAGCCTTCACTTAGTTCTGTCTCTCATTCCCCTCTGTATCTCATTGTGCACCTGTTGTAATTGAGGAAAAATGAAGCAATTTCCATTCTGATTAGATAAATTGCATGATAAAAGTTTGTCAAAACTGTAGTGCTTCATTAGTATCACATCTTTGCTAGGAGATGGATTTGGAGTAAATTCATCCCAACCTTGATACTGAAGGACATGCTGTAGAAAGGCGACAGAGCATGGTGTTCGCATGATGTGAATTAGCTGCTTTTTGCACCTTTTTTGCTGTTGTGAACATAACCTCAGTGCTTGGAAACACAAAAGCTGCTCAGGGGGACACTTCAAAGGCAGGGACCAAACCTGAAGGGTAAAGCTGATGTTATCCAGGTTCGGATGCACTGTGTGGAAAAGGGAAGGTAGCTAAAGTGGTGGAAGAGCAGCAACCGTGCAGTGGGGGTGGGGGTGGGGGTGGGGGGGGTGACCTGAACTTTAACAGGATGGAGCCAATTCCCTGAGGAGTAAACATTCAGTAAAAGCTGAGCAGCCCATATCTGTGGAGTAAATGGGCAGTAGAGTGGAGCATGTTCTCTCCTAACAGGGCCAAGGTGCATTGCCAGGGGATCTGAACTTGTAATTCCCTTTCGCTGTTGCTCGACTCGTCAGTGAGTGCACTAGCAACTTTTTGCCAGAAAATAGTGCAATGACCTCTGCAGGAATATCTGCTATCAAGACTGAAAATATGACCTACATATTAACATGAGGATAGAGTAAGTCTTTAAGCTCTATCATCCAAATTCAGGGATGTTCCTGTGGAGCACAAGTGAAATTTGACTGAAATAATGTCAGATCCACTTCATATCACTCATGCTTTTTAGCTAGAGGCTATTTACTAGTAAGTCAGATGTGCTTATAATCATACCCGACTTGACACCACTGCTTTTACTGTTTATATTTTTAATACTTAACATGTTTGATGCACCAACATTACAATATTGAAGCATCTCCTGTGAGCTGTTACTGTAGTTGCTTTCTAACATGCTTGCCCATTGTTAAGAGTGTGAATATAAAGCTACAGAACTCCTGATAATTGTAGTCCTTTCAGGGAAACGAGGGCAGCCATCTGTGAATGGATGAGGAAATAATGGCACGGTTAAGAGCTGCTTGGGGGGAACAAAACACATTTATTTGTGTGAAGTGCCACGTTTTGAGAGCCAGGAATGAATGAGAGACCTGTTCTTGCTAGCGCATCTATTTGACTTTCTGGGATCAAGATGAAGGAGGTAAGATGTTTTGTATAAAAATAGCAGGTCCTCGTTTTTCAGAGGGTTAAATACAGTGAGTGAGAGCAGCATGGATTCGATGATGAAACGGCACGCAGTCCCAGGATGCAGCATACCCGGGTGTCTCTCTGTTTTGGAGCTGGATAATTTCCACCTGCCGTCTGAACGTGACACCCTGACAGCACCAATCCCACCTTATCTGTCCTCTCCCCCCCATTCCCCTCCTCCACTCAACCCCCTTTTTTTTTCTCTCCACACACCTTCCCCTTCCATCATCTCTGTCTGTCTGCGCCACTTTCCAAACCCTGCTGTGATAAGCGCCCTGAATTAAAATGATTTCTTTTTAATTACTTTCCATATTAAGTGCAATCCGAAGCGCATGCATTATATATGTATGTTTCACTCCGCTCTGTGTGAGGATTAAACCGTTGTGGGTGAACCTTGCCTGAGGGCAGAATACACAAATGCAATTAAATCCATTTCAATGAGAAAAAAGACACTTTTTCTCACAGTAGACAGTTTTGGAGAAGGACCAAAAAATCTGAAAAAACAGTCCTCTTTGTGTGGAAGTTGAGTTTATTATTCTACAAATAATGAGAGGGAAAATCTCTGCCTTAATTAGGGTGAGGCTCGTTTGGTACCTGCATTTACAAGTGTCCTAAAAGGGAAATGAGCCAGCTGCAAATAGCTCTATACTGTGATTTCTGTGCAGATAATGTGCCAGCATATGGAAACATGGGCATAACAGTGGGGAAAAGTGGGACTGACTACCCAGTGATCCGGTGGGAGGAGGGACCATTACACCTAGCTTCAGCTTATTAACAGTGCCTATTAAAAAAGTATTCATCCTCCTAGATGGTTTATCCTTTCAATCCAATCAATCATGGTCAATATATTCTAGCTTTTTCAGTGTCAGTTTATTAAATATACGTCATGTAAAATAAGTGATGCAATAAATATTCAACCCCTTCAAGTCAGTATTTAGTAGCTGCTCCTTTGGTTGGTCTCAATCAGACTTGCACATCTGGACACTGCAATTTTATACCACTTTGTGAAACAGCTCAAGCTCTGTCAGGTTGCATGAGCTCAACCTTGAACATCCCTTTTCTAGTCCAGTCACAAATTCTCTATTGAATTGAGGTCTGGGCTTTGACTCAGCCACTCCAGAACATTCACCTTGTTGTGTTTAAACCATTTCTGTGCAACTTCCGCTGTATGCTTTGAGTCATTGTCTTCTCCCAAGCCATAGTCCTCTTGCAGACTGAACATTATTTTCCTCCAGAATTTTCCTCTATTTTGGTGCATTCATTTCTACTTCTACCCTTACAAGCCTGCTTTGTCTGCTCAGAGGCTGCCAAATTTAGCTTCTGAGCAGATTGATTGACAAAAACCATGATAAAGCAGTTATTAAGTAGTTTATACAAATGCCTTTTGATAAGAAAAGCATGCATAGGCCTTTTTAGGGTTTTATCTGTGAAACAATAAAAAAAACATATGTTAAATTTTGACAGCAGTGTGTCACTTTTTCTTCTCACTTGGGTCTTGGGGGGGCTTTGTTTTTTCTTGGGTACATATGGGGGGGCTCCAAGGAAAAATGGTTGGGAAACACTTTATTAGACCAAAGAACTGTCTTCCTCCTGACCACTGAGTTTCATGTCTTTTGGTGAACTCTAGTCCAGATATAATCTGAGTTTTCTTCAACACTCTGTCCTAAAGCTTTGACTGGTGAAGAACCTGTGTAACAGTTGTGGAAGGCAGAGTCTCTCCCATCTCAGCTGCTGAAGCTTGTAACTCTCTCAGAGTTCTCATAGGTGTTTTGGTGGTCTCTCTCACTAGTCTCCTTCTTGAATGGTCACCACTCCATCCAAGGCTTGCCATTAGACTTGGTGATGTGAGGGTAAGGAATGGAAACCAATTCTATGAAGCTTCCTGCAACACCGTTTTTTTGTTTGCTTGTTTTGTTTAAATTTAGTGACGTAAAACAGTTCAAGACACATGATGTGATGAGTACTTTCACAAAACAAGCAATACAATGTGAGGAGATGCAACAATAATGTGTGAAGCCGAGAGAAACAGAACAGAAAAAGTAGAGGTACAAAGTATTGAATTGGCCAAGGTTGATGGTCTTGAAAGGCTGTTTGGGGGTGTGTGTGTCTGTGTATGTGTGTGTATGTGCACTACTATGTGCCACGAGGGCAACAGATATGGAAAGCTTTTTAAAAGGAGAAAATACAACAAATGGGGGGTGAGGATGTGGGAGACAAAATTCAAAAGGGGATTTGGTGACCCCCCCTTTTTTAAATGATCATTATTCCCATTATTTATTCATTTACTTCTAACTACATTTATTCATGTCCTCTCGTTCCTTAAATAACAGGCAAGAGTTAGTTTTTGTTTATTTGAGGTGAAGGTGACCGTACATCGGTCGCCCCTGGGCCACCCACATGACAGTTGAAGTTCTGCACTCCTCAGCTATGAAATCAGCAAAGCACTGATAATGTTTACCAACCATGCACCTTAGCAGTCGTTGACCCCGCTCTGGGATTTTAAGTGGTCTCCTGCTTCATGGTTGCATTGCTGTTGCTCCTAAACTCTTCCGCTAATATCATTGACTGTTCATTGTGGAATATCCAGCACAGATGAAATTTCACAAATCATCTTATTACATCCATCAAAGTACCATGCTTAAAGTAACTGAGGTCTTCAGAACGACCCATGTAGGATTGCAAATGTTTGCAAATAGAGACTGCATGGCTAGGTGCTTGATTTTACACACCTGTGGCAACAGGTCTGATAAAAACACTGTAATTCAATAATTAACAGGTGTGGCCAAATACTTTTATCCATATAGTGTAAATCACTCTTTTGGGCCCAAAAATCCCAGCAACACCCCATCACGGACTGAATGGAAACATTTAGCCTTTTTTTTTAACACTTTTCGCTTCGTGCCACGTGAGCATGCACATTGTTCTCTCGGTTTACCCCAAGGAATAAGCCGACTGAGCTTCTTAACAGGAATTACCTGTACTGCTCACAGTGTTCACTGCACATCACGCTCATGCTGTGTGCTGAATATCTGTGGCTGAATAACATGCCTTTTTTTTAATCCTTAAAGCACGGA
Organism: Cheilinus undulatus; assembly: GCF_018320785.1. NCBI lineage: Eukaryota > Metazoa > Chordata > Actinopteri > Labriformes > Labridae > Cheilinus > Cheilinus undulatus. The sequence continues at coordinate 19,403,983 of NC_054874.1, read as the reverse complement.
TCAATAATTTGTCTTTGGCTGTCAAGATGCTGGCTGACAAAAGGAAAGTAAATGGAGCAGACGCGAGGAACAGCAGGCAGATCTCATGTGTGCTGAGAGGTCATGAGCTCAACTACACACACCTGCCACTCAGGGCTGGAGCTGCACATCAAAGGAGCAACACTTGAACTTGAAACCTAAAATGGCCATCCTCAAAAATCCTGAGATACATTTAAGCCTCTCAAAAACTATAAAAGGAAAGGAAGTGAATCCACATATGGGGGCCTTGATGAACCACAAAGCACTGCACAAATGTACCCTCCTGTCTCTGTCGCACTGTGTTTAGAGGACGGATACACAAAGAGAACCTGATGCGTATGGATTTTCTTTTAGGCGTAATCAGACTGTCAGGGGGGCTGTACAGCTCGTGTGAGGATTTGGAGCCACAGACAGCGGTAATTGAAACTGACAGCAGGTTGAGCACAATGACTCTGTGGATAGCGACAATCATAACCCCCCATAATCATCGCAGCAGCACCACATGCACACAAAGTTCTTAGGTAAACAAAATTACCCAGCTGACACCGACCATCTTATTTCCCCATCCGCTCTGATTGTCTGAGCTTTTTCTGGCTCCTAAGCCAGGGTGTCATCTGGAGGCACCCAAAAGCTCAACGCCAGGGGTGCAGCGTGTTTGTGAGGCCTTTTATCTTCAAACCCCTTCAGTGAGACATACCACTCATGTAATCTTCGGCTCCGTGTGTGTGTGTGTGTGTGTGCTAAGAGATGCATAATCTTGTAATAACAAAAGTAGAAGTGAATTTCAGTAAACACCATGACTTTTTACTTTTACTCTTATTCTAAAAAAGTTACAAAAAGATTGACAAAAGGGCAATTTCACAGTTTTTAGATGTGACATAATAAGCTATTCATTTCACTCAAAAAGAAGTGCAGTAATTATGTTTGCTCATTATTTTTGCCTTCAAGATGTCTTATTGACCTCTGTGACATTTCATTTCTTATTCAGACATACACTTCTTTACTGCCTTTACTTCTCTGCTTGTTTTTCCTCTTTTTTAACATTTTTAATCACTGGTCTAGGAAATATTTGTCTGTAGGCTTTAGAGGTATTAAGATAGCATGAGATCTCATTTTAATAATCATTCTGAGCGGTTGGATTCCAATTCTGAAAGCTAATTTTCCAGGTGGGTTTATGAGTCTTTATCTTCTTACATTTTGTAAAACCATTCATTTCCTGCAAAAAAAAAAAAAAAAAAAACAGCCAGGCAGCTTTGTCTTACCTTGTCATATCACACATATCAAAATATCAGAGAATGATGTCTGATTTTCAAGTCTTTGATTAGACACAAAATGTTTGATATCATCACCAAAATTTATACTTAGAATGTAAAATAATGGTCAAATAAGACAACATAAAGGAATTCCTACAGGCAGTTTTTGTATAGCGCTGACTACAAGCACTGTACTAGAAAGAAAATCTGGCTCTGGTGTTTCTTGAAGCACTTTGTGGCACTAACTGATGTTGTTTCTGTTTCTTCTTGTCTTGATCTTTGCTTTTGTTGTACTTACTCTCGGATGTTTTCTGTACATTGTGTAACATTGTTGTTTGTCTCAAAATGGTCCCTTACCTCAAGTAAAGTGGTAAAGGACTTTTTTAAAAATAACACCCTAAACAAAAACAACAAAGAGCTGAGCAGCGTATTTCTATTCAATCTTGTGAGAAATCAGATTCTATTGCATCCCCCCATCTTTTATTATTCCTTTTCACAAAATAAAGATAATATTTTACTTCCATTCTTTTTATTTCATTTTCAGCATAACATTAATCTCAGTTTATTAGCTGTTCTATTGGTGTCTTTATTGGTGTCAGATGAGGGCATATTGACCGACCAACCGGCCATCCGGCTGGAAGGTGTCATTCCTACTAGATTAGATATTTTTTAGTCAAGCTCTGACATAATCTTATATATCCAAAAGTTTTCTAACTTTGCAAAGCAGATGGATTTGCCCATTTCTGTGTTTCTCACTGGCAAATCCATCTTGCAAAGCTCCCATCTGAACAGTTTAGGCCCGGTTTGAAAGTGATAGGACCAATCAGTGATGAGGGGCAGTACTTTCGGGCATGGCAGAGTCATTAAGTAAGCAAGCAGCAACAAGAGCCCGGTTTGAATTATGGCAGAAGGCAATAGCGCGGATGCTGCTAAAGCATAAGTTTTATCAGAATGTGATGTCATTTCTTTGTTAAAAGAAGAACAAAGAACAGCACTGAGTTCCCTATGGTTCATGTTATGCAGCTTTCTATGATGTTAACCCGTCGGTCGCAGCGCACCTCAGTTTGGGGCTACAACGTCACGTGTTTTGTTGCTCTGATTGGCCCATAAAGATGTGACAGAGAATATTCATCCAATCACCCTCCAAGGTTTTTTTCAAAGGCTCTGCCCTTTCCCAAACCCTGTCTATGGGAGGTTTACCACATCCATCTGGCGTGTCAGGTTAACAGTTTTCAAGGCTGGAAACATTCTGCATTGTTAGACAATAATTGTGTCAAAGAAATGATGAAAGTTAAGACATGTTTATCTTTGATGTGGACACAGGATTTTATGAGAAAGACGGCTGCATAAAGAAGTGTGCACTGCAACTTGAGGCTGCAGTTCATCTGTTCCTTTGTGGCATAGGCATAGGCTTAATGTTCTTATAATGATTCAATTTATTCAATAACCATAAAAAAATAAGATTTTAAAATCTTGTTTTCTTTCCTGATTATGAAAGATTTTATGGGACAAGTATCATGTGCGTGCTCGGCCTGGTCGTTCTTTGCATTCACCTCTCTAACACGCACTTCCTGCTGTCTACAGCTGTCAATTTCAATATCAGCTGTTCTCATAAGCTGCTCACATCTATTCAACAACACGGCACACCCCCATTGTCAGTCTATCATACTGTTGCTGTTATGAATATGATTTTTCTCCATTTGCATGTTAATTCATGCTGCCATTGTGTGCCCCACCGACTCACACATTTACTCCCAGTCTCCATCAGCTTCATCAGCCTCAGGAAAAGCCACCGCCTCCTCCACTAATGCCTCGACTCTTAAAAAGATTTGTTGTCTTTTAGCTGCAAAGATGACCTGTAGATATGGAGTACCAAAACTTTCAGAAAGTCCTGGCTATGATGTTATCTTGTGTTAAAAAACGTCACTTTGTGTGAATGTCCCTCCTGATTTAATCCTTGTTATTAACATTTAAGCTTTTCCTGGTGTCTCCTGCTGTTGTTTTGATTGCTACCTTTTTCCTGAACAGTCCACTAGATCACTTAATCTAGCTCTGCCAACAAATAAGACTCCTCACAGCTTTCTTAGCCAGATTGTAGGTGATAGAGACCTTAACTAACACAACAGCATTATAGTCTTATTATAGTAATATTAAGTTATGTGTTGTGCTGCACTGCAGGTAACTTCTCCTGATTGGATAATAGCCCATGGCACACTAGTTGCTATAGTTTAAGAGAGCTGTTGGAGCATGCCTGTTCATAATCGGCTGGTAGCTATGGAGCAAATTTGAAAAGGAGCTGCACCAGCCAACGCAGCCATCAACCTCTTCCTACCTCCCAACACAGCCACAAGTCAGTCCTCTGATTGACTGGTGACCAGTCAAAGAAGTGCTCTCCTTCTCACCAGTGACAGTGGAGATTGGCTCCAGCCCCCACCCCATCACCACTGACCCCGAACAGGATGAGCAGTATAGATAATAGATGGATGATTGATTGATTGAGACTTCTTGAGTAAACTTTTGCAAATAAGAGGTAAGTAAGCTCAATAAGTGTGATTTCCTTTGTTATTAATGTGACTTCTTCTTTAGGTAAAATGTTTGTTTTGTTGATGAATAAGAGAAACCTCCCACGGACAGCAGTTTGTTTCTGTCTTTGCTTGGTCATTCTTGGGAGCCAAAAAGGATAGCTCAGATGTTATGCTCTGTCTGGTATTCCCTAGGCCGTTTATAACACAGACACAAGACTCTGCTCTACAGCGGGCTTTACCGATCTGGTGGAGTTCACATTTTATTGGTAGCATGTGGGTTTCAATTAGTGGCAAGGAATAGGACACCAATTTTCTGTATGTTTTGGCTCCAAATGATGTCACAAGTGTAATATGTCAGTGTCAGTTATGGGGCTGTTTTGGTTTCACGTTTATTAAACATAGAGATAGCATAAATGGAGAAGACGCCTTGGCCGAACCTTATATTATTATTATTATTATTATTATTATTATTATTATTATTATTATATTTTAATATTTTTAGCTAAAGAACCAGGCATTTTTGTTCTAAAAACTTCTTTCCAAGAAACTAAATGGGCCCCAAGGGTATAAAGTCCCCGAAAGATTATGTAAATCAGGCATCCTGATACAGCCAGGTTACAGAAAGACAAGGTAAATACATTTGATTAAATCCTATCAGATAATTTACTAATGACTGAACAGACCTGGTATATTTCCCCCTTTTTTTGGAGAAGAAACTGTATTTTTCATTTGAATTTCAATTAGATTCCCCGTGATTTTCCCCTGTTTGAATCTGGTTTAAATACAGTCCCACTTTGTCTGAGAAATGGCCATAGATAGATTTACCCACTCTTCGAAGTCCAAAGCAACTACCTTCCAGGCTGAAGCCCAGAACCTTTAACTTGTTTTTAAACTATTTCTGTGTTTCGGATCATTGTCTTGCTGAAGAATAAATCTTCTCCCAAGCTGTAGTTCTCTTGCAGACAAAATAATAATCGTCATCCAGGATTTCCCTGTATTTTGCCACATCCATTTTACCCTTTAACTTTACAAGCCCTCCAGGGCCTGGCTGCAGAGAAGCATGCCCACAGCATGTTGCTGCCACTACTGTGCTTAGTGTAGTGTTTGGTTTTCGCCAAATATAGCATCTTGTCTGATGGGCAAATTTTGGTCTCATCAGACTAAAATGTTTTCTTCCACTTGACCATGGAGTCTCCCACATGCCTTTTGGTAAACTCTAATGGAGATTTAATCTGAGTTTTCTTCAACAATGTTTTTTTATTTGTCACTCTCCCATAAAGCTTTGACTGGTGAAGTCCCGGGACAATATTTGTTGTATGCAGAGTCTCTCCCATCTTAGCTGTTAAAGCTTGTAACTCCCACAGAGTAGTCATAGGTGTCTTGGTGGCCTCTCTTACTAGTCTCCTTCTTGCATGTTCATTCAGTTTGTAAGTAGCCAGAAATACTGTTTAACTAGTGACTGGACCTTCCACACACAGCCGTTTTTATACTGCAATCACTTGAGACACGTTCGCTGCACTCAGGTAATCCTCATTTTACTAATTGTGACAATACTAGCACCAACTGGCTGGGCCTCTGTTTAATTAACTCAGTCAATACCTTGTAAAAGTATGTTGTCACTTTGACATTAAAGAGTCTTTTTGTAACTTTTTTGTCCAAAAAGCCAAATTATATTGTCCATGATTGATTAATAAAAATAATTAAAGGGTGAAATATTCAAGGGGATGAATACTTTTCAAGGCATTGTATACCCAGTTAGTCCAGTTAAATGTCAGTATCTAGCAGCTTTAGAGGGGTAGTTCTTCACCGTTTGCCCTTGAAAGCCCTCTGACTTGTGTCTTTAAAAAATAAGCATGCCTCCCCCAGCAAAGGAACAGAAAAAAGAGAGGCATTGCTGTAAAAATTAAATTAGATTAAAATAGTTGCATCTGTAAAATCCCCAAAGCACAGGACTACACACATGTTATTATAAATACATCTTTGTATGAACTATGTCATGAGTGTGTTATCATAATTTAAGTTATAATGTGCAAATCTAATTTGGAAACCCAAAGCAGACAAACCCTCACCCCTCAATAAAGGGCTGGTGCCTATTGAATCAGTGATATAGACTATAGAATGAATTTATCTTTCAATATTGTGTTTCTCTTAAGAAAGAAAAAAAACAGACAATTATAAGGATGAAGATTAAAAATTGAGCTTCATTTTATGATCTTTTCAGAATGTATCCCTTCATAGATAGCAAAAGCTCACACTATAAAAGGGCAGAATTTAATTGGTTCTCTCATGAGCATAGTAAGCACTGATTGGTGCTTTGCAGGTGTATCTTAAAGAAGAAAATAACCAAAGATGGTGTCTTTTTTACCTCTGTTTTTCAGCGTATTAATTCAGGGATGTCTCATGCTCCTATAATAATTCTAAAATCATCAATCACTTGTTTAACATCATTGGGCTATGCTGGTGTTAGTAATTACAGTTTTTGCTTCACAGTTCATGTAAATTAAAGCATTTGAATTTACAAAGAGGAGACTTTTCATACCAAATCAACCCAAATAAAAGCTGCTCTGTGTGCCGGAGACACTCGCTCCTGCAAACCATCACATCAAATACACACAGCGCTCATAAGTAGAAAACAATCTTTTCTCCGTATTTCACTTTCAATTAATTTCTCGTTTTCATGAAGTCAAAGCCTAATTGCATGTGAGTCAGAGCAAACATCTGTCCTCATCATTTTCTGTAAGTGCAAGCTGTCAGGCATGTAATCAGAAAATCATGTGCTGTCAGTCATTTTCCATTACAGTCAATGCAGCTCCATTTTTGTCAGGATGAGAAATTTGAAATGTTTGATGCTTATTTCCTCGAATGAGAAGACGGTAAAACTTCCTGACTTCTGTGTCAGGATTCAACAGCTGAATATGTCTGTGTAGGACTGTGAAGAAACGGTGGCAAATAAATATTTGCTCTTGCAGCTCAGGGTTATTTGTGTTCAGGATGTTTTCTTTTTTTTTCACTAAATAACATCGCAGGCCTTCAACTTCTCCTTTTCTTAAGATGTGAAAAAAAATCACCCGGAAACCGTTGAGAATACAGCTATGACTGGCCTCAGTGTGCAGCAGGAAACAAAGTTAGCAGCATCACAGCTTGGCGCTGACGGATGAAAGAGGCGTTGAAGTGTTATTATGGCTGAAGTGTACTCAAAGAGATGCAATGGATGGCTACTCTAGGGTCAACTCTGCTCAGTCTGCCCCAGGGGAGAGATCTCCAGCTGAAGCATCACCTGCTTTGATATCGGGATAGTGGACCAGCTTCCCCCTTTGCCTCTGTGTACATGCATGTACACATCATAAACAAAGGTGGAGGATGTTTGCAGACGTGTTAACGCAGCACAGCATTGCTTAAGCATTCATATAATCATTAAATGTGCATGAATGAATAATGCAAGGTCTTTAACATGAGGGCGACATCATTCTGCTTGTTTAGCCAAATTAAAATCACACACATGTTTATTAATGCATTCACAAGATTACACAATAACCATTAAAACTTAACAAATTAATCAATATTTAAGACAATGTCATGTCACATATTACTACTGCAGTGTTTAATGCAAATGAAGCAAATTCAACAAAAAATGGGGCCGTTTTTAAATTCCCCGAGTCAGTGAAGTGAACTGCAGGGCAAATATCATGCCAGGAAGTAATCCCAGGTGATTCTATTTTCTCACCGCTGTGGTTGATGATAATTTTTTTCAAGCCTCCAAAACAGCCTCCTCTCCACTCTGCTGTTTTTTTCTGAGTCTCATTAGCCGAGGCAGGGGTGAAGCCAAACGGTGAGAAATGAAATGGATATGCTTTAAAGTCTCTGTAATGGGTTCATGCAATGCCATGAACACAGCTAATTAAGGTCAGGGGACGTCTCATCACAGGCTTGTGTATGTTTTTATCAAGGGCATTGATTATGCAGCGCTGAAAGAGGCGTGGCTGCCAGCCTTCTCCAGTGGGAGGACACGGGTGTCGCCTCCTGTTTGCCTACAATAATTAGCTTCTACAGACAGTTCATGCATTTTCTACGAATACACAGGGCAGAAATAATTCCTCAAATGTCCTTGTTTAATTAAATTCTCCTCAGTTTTTTGTTGCAAGTAGGAACCTGGCAAGACTTGGGGGTCCAGTCCACATTCATCACACTGCAAAAACTCAGATCTTAGCAGGTGTCATATCTCATCACACTTTGTATCAGTCAAAATCACCTGTGGTTTTGATTGTTTTTGTTTTGTTTTTTTCTAAGTTTATGTTCGGGCATTATAGCATCATATCCAAATTCAGGTGAAAAAATGAGAAAGTGTTGCACATGTAAACCTTTTCCTGCTTCTACCTGTATAGCTACCTGTCTTGATGAGGCATCAGCAAAGTGATGAATCAGCAAAACGCAGCGCTACCCCGATTAGCCACATAGCCTGTCTGCACAGCCTTCTGTCTGTGCAGAGAAAACTGCAGATCAAACTGCTGTCTCTCCAGTCACTTCTTGGATTTCCACAGCACACAGTCAGACTATTTCCAACGAGGATTGGTGCCAGCATGCATCAATCGGCACAGGTAGGATTGCCAACTCTTCCTTAAAATAAGGAATCATTCCTTATTTAGAAGCTTAAGTGCACGTTCCTTGCTGAACTAATAAAGAATGCATTTGTTCCTTATTTTGTACCTGTTTCTTATGAAATCATCACAGTTGCTGTTGTCTCTCTGCTTGACATATCTAGACTTTTGAAAAACATGGCTGACAGGGAGAACAGTCCTGTAGCTAAGAGAAGGATGTTTAAAACTTTAAAAAAAAATTAACTTATGACTCATTCAAAAGTAACTGAATGAGATCATTCATTTTATCTATATTGTTACATCATTTTGCAATTTAAGTGATGCATGTATGTTAAAAGTGTTGTTTTTACACATTAAATAAAATTCTCTTAATGCTCATGTTATCCATCTGATAACAATACATGCAGTTCCCTGCAACCCCCCTATCCCGATGCTCTGTTCCTTTTTGTATTTCTGGGAGTTTGCAACCCTAGGCACAGTGATCAACTCAAACAGGAAGACACACACATAAGATTGTATAGAGCTTGTAGTCA